>NW_015505613.1:31238-79580 GCF_001515645.1 Sinocyclocheilus grahami | reverse complement strand
GAAATTGTGCTTTAGTAATTTTGCGTTAATTGCGTTAAATTATTTGACCACATTAGGAATTGTAAAATTAATCGCATGCGTTAACACGTTCTCTCTCTCTTTGCTTTAAGCTAAATATTAAAGCAAAATATAATTCTTATTTTATGATTATAGGAATTTATATATCATATAATATTTTTCCATATTTTATTAGTTTGGGGTGAAATATGACCCAAACAAGTTCTTGGTTTAATGAGATTTGATTTTGATCTGATAATGTAACACGCGGTTACATTAAAAACTTGCAATTAATGTGCAGTACCAGGCCAGAGTTTGAGTGTGAATGGAAGTAAGTGTGTGTGTGTGTGTGTGTGTGTGTGGGTTAGGTTGTGTATTGGAGCAAGGTCTTAGAAACTCTATGTGGATTAGTTCAATTTGGGGTGGCTATTGTTCGAGAAAAGTGGGAGGAGAGAGTTAAATAGGATTGTTAATCCTTCTGTTATTACAACGATGTCTTAACCCTCATTTAAACTCACGCAGGCACGCATACACACACACACACACACACACACCCACCACACACACAGACCTTTGCAATTATTTGACAATGAAGCCTTAACGGTGTTTCTGCAGTCTCACTTCTCTTACCACGAGAATTCGGTGTATGTGTGTGTGTGCGTGTGTGAAAGTGGGTTGGGGGGTCACAGGTAGGATTTCAGACAGCCTTAAGGGGATTTGCTTTGATACAGCCTGAATCACCTGGCCTGTTGCAAGAGTGCCGAGGAAGGAGATTAATGACCACTTACGCACTTTGCCTCTCGTGACAAACCAGGTGATTCAGCCAGTATCAAAGCAAACAGATGAGATGACATCAGGAAGGCGGCAATCATTCTGAATGCATTTGCATCGCAACCCAGTCAGTGGAACGCATTTTGCCGATTCCATTGTGCACAACAAAACGACATTCACATTATTTCTCATGATGCTAGACGCGACAAAAAAAGAAATGTTTAACAGAAATTTGGTGCCACAGCATCGCAACCTTCCCTAGCCTCGTGGCTACTGCAAGTCTTCATGCAGATGCACACACGCACGAACACGATGTTCCTGGAACTCCCACGCTGCGTAATCCACTCTCATCACAACTGCTGCGTCACCAAACGTCCGCTGGCTCTTCGAAAGCCTGAGTGCACGCTTCCCTCTACTCTTATCCTCCACGTGCCTCTTCCGTCAGCCTCGCTCCCGGTTACGTTCTGACTAAGGGAAAATACAGGAGGATTATGCAGTAAAATTAAATCAAATTAAATGTTGATCTGTTTTTGACATCTACAATTTTGTTTAATCAGTGTGCCGTTTTCATGTCAGTCGCAGTTGTTGTTTTTTTCATGAATGGAAGCGCGTACGCTGCTAACCCTCATGGATGGTTTCAACGTTAGTTTTGTTGTACTCGAAATAGCCTAACAACTCCCTTGAATTTCCATCTAGCAGGCATTTTTAGGTCTGGCCAGCAGAGGTTGTAGTCCACCATGTATGACTTTGAAAGATTGAAATCGAAGTACTTATAGTGGTATTTCAGGCATGCACACATGCTTCGCACAGTCGGTCAATCCTGAGCATTTAAAACAGCTGAGATTCGACTAGCATTTACATTTAACAAATGTAAAATGGTGTTGCTTTCTCGTATAGTGTTTATACTGGGCAACTTCTTTTGGTTGGCTGAATGGAAAAATGCTTGCGTGTTTTCAAACAACTGACAACAAGAGGATTGGTTATGTGTGTTTCTCTATCAGTGACATTGTTCGACTGCGTAGGTCGGAAAGGAGTATTCACATCACGTATTCTGTTAGCTTTTTCGTTTGGAGAGGGGGGAAGGGGGGTAGAGGAACAAGAAAGAGAGGGAGGAGGCTATAGTGCAGCAGTGATAGCGATCACACTGCCTTTAAAAAAAAAAATGCTTCTGTGTGTATGCGGTCGAGCTATGAATTGGAGGAAGTGAGAGAGCGAGGCTGGGAGGGCGAGAACGAAAGAGCGTACGAGAGCTAATGTAAAACAGGATTAAGAACACAAGATGGCTTCCTGAATGGACAGAGACCAGAAAGAGAGAGGGAGAAGAAAAGAAAGATAAAGAAAGAGAGAGGTGGGGGGGACACAGAGAAGAATGCTTTGGGTCTTCTGATGGGGATACCTCTTGCCACCGAAGAGCAACACACGAAGGCAGCGAGGCCGAGTAGGTAAATATTTATTAGCACAGGGAAAAATGACAGACAGTAATGGCAGATGGGGGGGGGGAGGTTAGACTCTGAACAGCACCGGTTTATAGAAAAACTGGGGTCAAAAATAACTAGCTGGCATTAGCTCACATTTAAATGTCTCTTTATGCCATACAGATATGTTTTATATCATAATTGGCAGGATTGTATAAATATGAAGGACAGAATTTGATCCTCTATTTAAAATGTTCTGTTTTGTGCATGTGAATGAGCCCAGTCATAATTTAAACCTTTCTGACTCATGACTTATGACAAGATACATTTTTTTCCCTGCTAGTTATCATGGGATGTAAGGTTTGGATGATTATAATGTTTTTTTATTGTCAGTGTCCGTGTCATTGACAGTTCTCAATCTGTTTTCTTCCTTTCTTTTTCCATGATTATCCTGGAAGGTGGAATATTTTGAAGACGTAAAAACCCGGTCCATAATCCCAAACCTGGCTAAAGAGGTGAGCTAAATAACCCTTGGCCAGCTGTGTCTCTGTGTGTATCTTGTTACAGCAAATGTCAACTGTTTTTGATATTCCTGTACTTGCCTGATGTTTTCCTCAGTGCATGGGTATGAATCAGAAATGGTACAATGTTTTGAGCTGCAGTTGATGATTTGTGCTTTTTGCGTGACTCAACAGGCCCAATGCGTGCCCAGATGCAGTGCGACTGCTTCGGATTGAAGCAACAGCTGCGTTCAGGCATCCACCTGCGTGTTGCAGGTGCGACTGTGTTTATGGCCTCCATTTCTGATCCTAGTTGTACGCCAAGGTCCGTTTCACAGGGATGTGCTTTAGTGTTGATTCTTGAGCGGGGCGAGAAGACGGTCGTGTGGACTAGGCCCCGGTTTAAAGAGACCCGGGCTCTGTGCTTATTGGAAGAAATGTAGGCGTGAGCTTCGCCTGGCAAAGAGAGAGAAGAGAGGAGGAGGAGTTGGCCTCTCTCTCTTTCTCATTCTCACTTTCTCTTTGGCTCTATCTCGCCCAGTCTGTCAGTCTGTCTGTCTTCTTTTTTTCTGCACTCTATGTCAAGCCCGGGAACAGAGAAAAGAGTGGTGAGCAGCACTGTCAAAGTTTCTAGTCATCTGAGGTAAAGGGAGTAAAAGTTAGTGGGTCACATAAGCGCACACATGTGCGGTGACGCCACTGGTATTTGTGTGTCCGTGTGAGCTAGCACATGGCGGAGTGTTTATGGACTAAGAGTAACGTAGTGTCAGAGTTAGAGAAACTCGACAGGCCTTGAGAGCTTTCGGTGCGAGTTAGCGGCAAATTACCCTCAGCGGGTAATTACACATAGGAGAAATTGTGATTGGTGCAACTGCTGTAAAATCAAGCAGACAGACTCAACAGCACCGGCGGTGTCAGCGCTCCTCTTTGCGCTCTCACCACACCACGGTGGGTTTAGCTTTAGCTTCGGCCAGAAGTAACTGTTTAAGTTGATCTTGAATCTAGAATGTATAATCCATGCCAGTTAATTTCTAACTGGCTATTTTGGCTTGAGTGATCAAATGCATCGTCACTAAATTCCGTACACCTACACACACTCACAAAGTCTTACATAAACTCACTCAGACACGTTTGGTTAAAATACAGCAAAATTTTGCTTGCCTTAAAGGATCGTCTCAAAATTTTGTTTGCGGCTTACCAGTTGGCCAACACGCCCCTCATCTGTCACACTTCATTGTCGCTCGGCCACAAATTGCCAGTTTGCCGTGAGAAGATGGCTTGCATCACATACTCATTTGCTCTCAAAATACTTTGGATTTGGATGACTGTGGTTTGGCATTGTCAAGCGTTGTTAGGCAGTTTGCTATGATGCGACACGTGCGGTGACGTTAAGTTGTGTTGTTATATAATTACTCCGCTCTACCCAGAAATTGTTGACCGGTACTTCAAACCAAACCCGTGAACATGAAGAACATTCGAGGTTCCTTGAAGAGGTGATGTTTCTGTGTAGTGTTTCTTTCCTTTGGCTTGGCTTCTGATTGACGTAATGTACTGTAGTTGTGGGGATAACCAAAACATGAAAGCGCTCTGCAATAGACTATAAAAGCTGACGCTACTCTACTGTAAACGTTTGATCTGTGGGGTAAATGTATATCATCACCCCAATTTATTCATTTAATAGGTTTCGAAAGAGCTCATGGAAAGTGTGTAGTAATGGCTCGTTTCGAGGTGTGCGGAATCCCCTGGCATGACGGGAAAGGGTTAACAGTGACCTAGATTTTGCGGCAACAATGAGTGGCAGATGACATCACGGCTGTAATTATAGTTCAGACCCGCCCATGAGGCAAGACACGTGATGCGGTATTTGTGTGTATGTATATGAGAATGTGTGCTTGTGAGGGGAAATTACATGCGAGTGTGAGCGTTTAAAGGTAATGCGAAAGGCAGGAAGCCACTTGTTTTCATTTAATCGTTCTCATGAAATTATGCTCACAATGTAATTCGCTACAAAATAAACCGGTTGTTTTCTACAGATGTCACTATGAGTAAACCGAGACAGAAGTTCACTTTTGAGAAAACAGGAAGTTAAAAATGGGATGGCTGTAAACTATTTTAATTAGCTGATGCATTGTCATACCTGAAAACACAGACAGACACACACACACACACACACACACACACACACACACAAGCTATACTCAAAGCAAAGTTTGCGTAACATGAGGTCTGTTTTTTCCCTGTCTATCCACCCAACCAAACATTCCAAAGTCTAGCAAGTGAACTGAAATGATTTTGTAGCAAAATATACCACCATTTGAGTAGCCTGTACTGGGACTGGGTTTAGAATAACTGTGTTTAGAATAATGGGAATGCACGATTCATTTTACTAAATTGATTCTAATAACCATTTGTTTTTATTTACTGTTTCTCGTTTTGTTGTATAGCTATGCTTAACTGTGCAAAAACTTTTTGTTGCGGTAAACAAATTGTTTAAACAGTTTCATTGTTTCTGTGTTTTTGATCGAAAGCTGGGATAATCAGTATGCTCGTGTTGTAAGTTAAGCTAGATTTATAATAAAATCTTATTATATAACAAACATGTATATTGTAGATTCAATTAAAACTTCTTTGGTCTACTAATGTATAGGGTTGTGACGAGACACGAGACTGGGTTCACGAGAACGAGACGAGATTATTAGACTTTTTTAAAGAAATCCTCAAAGATGAAATATATAGGGAAAAATTGTATTTTATTCTTATTATTAAAATCATGAAACTTATACATTTTCACATCAATTTATTAAAAGTTTAACAAAAATGACATGTTTAGGGCCTTATGAAATTTTTTTTTTTTCTCACCATATTATTTATATTTTTTATTGTTACCAAATTCTGTCTCTTAGCATGTCTAATTATTTGAATGCATAAAACAACTTAATTTATTCATTTTTTTTCTTAAAGTAGCCTTATGAATTATTTTTCTCCTCAGAAATTCTGTGTTGTATATTTACATTTTTTCTGGTTATCAAATGAAGGCATAAAACGTTATTTTAATTTATCATTTATCTTTTAATTATTGAAAATTAAGCAAACAAGATTTTTTGGCAAACAAAGGGGTTTTACTATTAAAATTAAAACATGGAAGAAATGTTTTGTGTGATTATTCCTTAAAAAATAATGTTTGTTTCATTGTAGTAGTAGTAGTAGTAATAGTAGTAGGCTATGTACATGCTACTGAAAAATAATTATAGGCACAATGTCTTCAAATCAAACCGGACTTTTATTTTGACGGGTTGCCGTGAATACCTTTATAGTTCTGTGTATGAGATATGACGCTAGTTTTACTCAAATCAAACGCTAAAATGCTCATGAAGTGACTCTCAGAGCAGTTCTGGAGATGTTGTTCATGTGTTTACGTCCCCATTTAGTGAGACGGCAGACGCTGAAATCACCGCGAGCGTCAGGCGTGCTTCAGTATGTGTAGTAAATGAAACCGCGCGTCTGCCCCATTCATAAACAGAGACAGGCAGAACACGCAGGATTCATATTTAAATCGACTTTTGCGGCTTAATATTTACAGATACTAGTCCATATCGTGATTTGATTTAAGTGTAATGACCTACTTTTGATTAATTCATTCAAAATTTGACAAATTCCGTGACATTCCGCGTTAAACTGTGAATTCTGTTTTTATGACTAAAGACTACACTGCGTAATTTTCCCGCTTATCATGCGGCCACTTGCCTGATGTGAACAAAATATCTTACATACCACCACTTGTGAACGAGCCAGTGTAATGCAAATATATCTGAAAGGTCTGAGCGAGGATATCGTCACACCCCTACTAATGTATGGTAAGCACCTCATGTTCTTGGAATTTTGTAATTCACAGGTGTTTTGGGTTAAAGATGCAATGATTTTTTTCTTTAAGGTAGTGATTTTTAAGTAAACAGTTCAGCCAATTCAGTTGGACCTCAACCAATGAAAGTTAAATTGGCCATTTAGTTTGTTTAGAAGAACAGGTCATGCAATATAATGACAAGAAATATAGTCTACATAACAAAAACAGTCAGGAAATAAAAAATAATCATTATGAAATTGTTACAGCATTACAATTTTTAAAGTGTCACCAAACATGCCAGAATAACAAGTTTCCCAAACAATCCCCTTTTGCCATTCTCAATTGGCTGATGTGCCAGGTTGGGACGTACAAACAAACAGCAATGTTTTGATACTGGTACAGTGTACCTTTCAGGGTATCAGCCAACAATGGGCTTACTTATAATTGTCTCTACATATTAAGCTGGTTTATCAGAAAATAATTTAACTTCAAAATAAATGACACACTTCAGCAGACCATGCATCCTGTTTTGCATTTTAAATGTCAAGTAGAGCTTGTGGGTGGGTGTGTGTGCTTGTGCGTGTACAGAAAGAGCAAATGTGTGGGGTTTTATATTAAACGTATGCAGGATTCTTCACAAAGCAGGTTAAACATGTTCAAATGATTCTTAAAAGTGACAGCTTCAGCTATCCAGGCTTGATCAATGTCAGGAGGTTGGAAACTAATACAACTACGATAAATGCTTGCAGATTCTTGTCTGTTTTTTTAAACTGCTCTTTGCTGAACCATCATGAATGCACTGAAAACTTGCTGTTGTGTGAAGATGCTTTTAAGATAATGCAATAACCAATGTAACTTGGGTAGTTAAAGGTTGAAGTGGTCTCATTTGATGTTAAATTTTTGATATTAAAATACTCTCACAGCTTAATGTGCAGAGACAGCTATAATGAAGTCTTACACCGTAAAAAGTGTAAACACTGTGACTCTGTGGTAGTTTCAAAATTTTGCACATCACAACCATCTTAACACAACAACATTGACTTAACCAATGGTGTGAATTTGGGATCTGTTCTTCTTACCAGTGACAGATAGATAGAGTGTTTGGGAAAACCTGTTTGAAAACAGTCATTAGTTTGGTGACTAGTGGCAGACAAATTATATGTTAGATGAGAAGTATCTTGGGACCATTGCTTGGTGGCCTAATACGTTTAAACTAAAATACTGTCTCTTTTCAGGGTGTTTGAACCCAGTGTATCTCAATCTGTTGTTTGTTAAAGCCGATTTAACATGGATTCACATTTTTGCCCTTCACTTTGGCTTGTGGCTTTGCATCTCCTGTGAAATGGATGACAGCACTACTGCAGTTACTGAAAAATGAATGGACAGGATGTAGTGTGGCACGTCAGCTGAGAACAAGCTCAACAATGGTGTGTTATCTCTCTCTGTTTATCTTACCCCTGATCCCCAGTGATTTGTAATTTCTACCTTTGATATATAAATATATTATGTATATGTACATAAAATAGGCTATATACATATACGCACACATCTGTTGGGATCAGTAAGATTTTTTAAATGTTTTTGAAAGAGGACTCTTGCTCACCAAGGCTGCATTTATTTGATCAAAAATGCATTGAAAACAGTAATATTGTGAAATATTATTACAATTTAAAACAACCATTTTCTATTTGAATATAATTTAAAATTGAATTATTTCTGTGATGGCAAAGCTGAATTTTCAGCATCATTACTCCAGTTGTCAGTGTCACTTGATCCTTCATAAATCATTCTAATATGATGGTTTGCTGCTCAAAAAACATTCGTTATTATCAATGTTGAAAACAGGTGTGCTGCTTAATATTTTATTGGAAACCATTATGCATTTTTCCAGGATTCTTTGAACATTTATTTGAAATAGAATTTTTTTTGTAACAATGTAAAAGTCTTTACTGTTCTTATTGATCAACTTAATGCATCCTTGCTGAATACAAGTTCTTAATTTTCTTAGTGTATGAATTTTTTATTTATTTTTTTATCTTACTGACCTCACACTTTTGAATGGCAGTGCATGTGTATACATTTCTATCTAAATTCGACTGTACATGCATGAAAGGGGGACTGGCTTGAAGGCATTTATGCTCATTGTATTGCAACTGTATGTGAAAGAGAGGGTGAGACAAAACAGCGCATGCAGTGCTGCAGTGTACTTTGTACCATTTTCAAAGAGTCCCTGGCCCTTTAAGAGCAGCTACGCCTGACTTGAACATATGGGGAGCTAATCTTAGCCTTACTCCTGAGAGAAACAAGGCTGGCAACCAGCCACTGTGCAGAACTGGAGAGAGTATTCTGTCTCTCTCTTGCTGCTTCTTTTGTCATAGATGGTGAACAGAATAAGGTCTTTTGGGTTATTAGTGGCAGATTTTTGCCCAGCATAGATTGATTTGAGGTTTTTTTATTATTTGAAGGATTATTTGTCAGCCATATGAGAGTATATAGCCAACCTAGAGTGGGTTATGGATCAGATGTCTTCCCATTTTGAAAAAGATCTGCATGATGTCCATCCTCATCAATCTCTATCTCCTTTAACACGATTGTCTTTCAATTCTCTGCCCTTCTTCTCTTTCAAGCCTTCGTCTCTTTACCAGTCTGCTATTTTCTGCTTTCCTCTCTCTTGTATCCCCCTCATCAAATTTCACCTTGGTTTTTTCCCCTCCTTCTCCAAAACTTCTTGCACAAAGACCACTCTTTAGGCTGTTATTCCTCAGTCTCATACCACCTCCTTTCCCACCATCTTATTGAGTGATGAGGGTCGCTCCTCCCTTCCCTTCCCCCTCTTTCCCTATGTCTTTTCTGCTATGCTTCCCCCTCACTTTCTCTCTCTCTCCCTCTTTCTCTCTGTCTGTCTCTCCCTTTCCCTTTGTGAGTATTTGTGGACTATGAGGAGGGGTCTTTCAGCTGAGTTGTGCATGTGCCATGTGTCAGGCAGGACGAATTATGACATGCACACATTGATATTTGTGACCCTGGACCACAAAACCAGTCTTAAGTCGCTGGGGCATATTTGTAGCAATAGCCAAAAATATATTGTATAGGTCAGAATTATTGATTTTTCTTTTATGCCAAAAATCATTAGGACATTAAGTAAAGATCATGTTCCATGAATATATTTTGTAAATGTCCTACTGTAAATATATCAAAACTTAATTTTTGATTAGTAATATGCATTGCTAAGAACTTTAAAGGCAATTTTCTCAGTATTCAGATTTTTTTGCACCCTCAGATTCAAATAGTTGTTTATCGGCCACATATTGTCTCATCATAACAAACCATACATTAATCGAAAGCTTATTTATTCAGCTTTCAGGTGTTGTATAATAAGAAGATGGGAAAAAATGGGAAGGTAAGTGAAGAGAAACAGAAGTGGATGTCTTGATGGTCTCAATGACTGTCTGTGCCATTCATAATCTGCCCCAGACCTTATGCACTCAGTGACCCTAAGCTTATTTGCATCAGCGTGTACACGTGCGAGCGCTCTGTGTGTGTTTGAGTGTGTGCGTGTGCCCTCGCACGCAGTCGTATACGTTTCTTAGAAAGCATGTTTGAAACTCTGCCGTGGTTTAGCCTCTAGTTGGGCCCCTAGTTTAGTGCACGCATGTTTTATCTGTGCATGAGAAAGTGTTTTGGATCTGGACTGAAGGGTGAAGTCTAGTAAACAAATACAGAGAAAGAAAGGGAGGGTGTGTGTGTGTGTGAGAGAGAGATAGAAATATCGGCCACATATTGTCTCATCATAACAAACCATACATTAATCGAAAGCTTATTTATTCAGCTTTCAGGTGTTGTATAATAAGAAGATGGAATGGGAATGTAAGTGAAGAGAAACAGAAGTGGATGTCTTGATGGTCTCAATGACTGTCTGTGCCATTCATAATCTGCCCCAGACCTTATGCACTCAGTGACCCTAAGCTTATTTGCATCAGCGTGTACACGTGCGAGCGCTCTGTGTGTGTTTGAGTGTGTGCGTGTGCCCTCGCACGCAGTCGTATACGTTTCTTAGAAAGCATGTTTGAAACTCTGCCGTGGTTTAGCCTCTAGTTGGGCCCCTAGTTTAGTGCACGCATGTTTTATCTGTGCATGAGAAAGTGTTTTGGATCTGGACTGAAGGGTGAAGTCTAGTAAACAAATACAGAGAAAGAAAGGGAGGGTGTGTGTGTGTGTGAGAGAGAGATAGAAAGGGAGTGTGGATGGACAGCTATGTTTTAAAGTAAAGTTGGCTTTTTTGTTTAATTCTTGTCAATGCTGGGATTTTCTTTGGTAATACTAGGCTTTTGTATTTTTTTCTTTATTCTATTCTATTGTTTGTTTCCTGTGGATATATATGGATTAGCTACTTAAAATGCAGTTCTTAGAATCAATAAATTCCTTTCTAAAAAAACTGTATATTGCAATAATATATCCAACCTCACATGTTTCATAAGTTATTTCTCAGAAACATTTGCGTGCTTCCTACGAGTGTCTGTTTCTCTGTAGGTGGTTTTGTGTAGGTGGGGGTTTGAGTTTTTCTCTTTCTCTATGTGATTGTGAGCTGAGATTAGCAACAGATGAGTCAAACGACATCATTAAATGGCATAACCACAAAGGTGGCAGTCATCATTTTTCTGAGAACTTCTCAAATCTAAGAATGAGCCGTGTAAAACTGAGAAGTTCTTAATCAAACATGAGTATTGTTTAGATATTGCTCATTAGGGAATCATTGGTTAATTTTTTTTACTGTTTTCCTAAGATGTGACAATGGAAATCAAGACCTGCTGAATCGGCAGGGACCTGCACCTGAAGAGCACTTTTAGTTTTGACCCATTCAGGTTTTTCAGCAGCTGATGCCAGTAATGACATCTAAACAACAGGTTGTTTGCATAGTCAAGCTACAGTCTTACTAGGCATGTACACACAATGTCTAACTGTGTATTTGAAGGGGTAAATAGAGGTGGTGTGTCACTTCTGCTAAATGTAATTAAATTTATGTGTATACATACTGGACAAAGCTAGATATATTTGCAAAAATCAGCCTGGTATAATTTCATTAACATCAACACCAATTTCATAACATCTTAAAAAGATAAATGATTGTTTTAGACTCATAGTGAACTTTTAAATTGAATGTGAACATTACTGGTCAATATTTTCAGAATCAGTCTGGCCAATAAATCAATATATCAGTCCCAGTCATATATGTTGTGCCCTCAAAAACAATGTCTGCCCATAGTTGTTACAAGGGAACTGCCACAGCAAGTTGCTTTGTTTAAAAGCTAATTTAAATTTCAGTTCCTGTCTAGTAGCGTAAGCCAATGACTCTCATATCTTAAGCGTGACCTTGCGTGTCTAGTATTGTAAGGTTGGTTCAAGACACAGACGAGACTTGTCTAATGATGAGTAATTCCTGTATAGAAAGAGCATATAGTGGTGACCTTTAGAATGCCAAATCTTTCCGTGTATTACCATGGTCTCTCTGAGACTTGTAGAGTTTCACATCCCCCGTGTCTCTTGTCTTTGGATTGATAATCAGCTGTCTTGTGACACTGTGGATGTTTGTGGCTCGCTTGGTTAAGATTTCTCACATCTTAAATGACAAACAAGACATCTCAGTCATTTACTGTAATGCAGAAGCAAAGGTCCCTTCTACATACTTGTGAAGAATCAAGATTTTCATGTATGTTTGGTAGAGCTGATTATATGGGCCAGGTATGTATCATTTTTCAATATTAGCACACCAGTTAGTTTCACATCTCTCACTGAACTGAGAAGAAAGTTACTTAAAGAGATAGTTCAACCGAAAATGAAAATTCTGTCATTATTTTCTCGTGTTGTTCCAAGCCTGTATGAATTTTCATATTTCAACTTTATTAAAAGTCAGTGGAGTCCAATGCTGTTTGACAGAAGCAAGAAAGTCATTCAGGTTTGGAACGACATGAGGTTGAGTAAATGATGACAGAATTTTCACTTGGGTGAACTATACCTGTAAATGTGCGAATGCTTAAAACTTTGTGTCTGGTCACTTGATTCATGTGTCTCAGAGCATGTGTTGTTAAATGTACATTGTTCATCAGTATTAACCAGTGGCATTCATACGATAAATAAAGTCCTAAGACACCCAAAGCTATAACAAAAGAACGCTGGTAGTAATGTTGCTATGTAATCTGTGTTATGTCGGCTCCGCATTGCTGCATATTTTGTTAGCACTCTAGTTTTGCTCCTCTAAAAATTGATGCGCCGTAACTTGCAACAGGAAGGGTGAGGTAACTACAGGGCACAAGAACTGCTGCATCACGCTGAAAGGAGCGAGGGAGTATGCTTAGGCGGGCGAGTGAATGAGAGTGCCTTTGTGTGTGAGGGGAGGCACATCTACATTATGTGTTATGACACATCTGCCCAGCCCTCTATTGCCGACTGTGAGCATTGAACGATTGTGGTGACGCAACTGCGACGTCATAACGGTTCCCGCTCTCCATTCTCCCTCTGTCTCATTCACTCGCTTCTCCTCCGCTGGTGACAGTGCACTTTACCTCTCCACTCGGGCTTTGGGTCTGTGTGTGTTTGTCCGTGGGGTTGCCTTGCCTTCACTGTGTTGACAGTGGCGATCCAACTGGCAGGACTCAACAGAAAGAGTGAGCGGGAGAGAAAGACTCTGATCAGAAGGAAAGACGACAAGATGAGAGAGTCGCGAACATGGCAAGAGGTTATGCGGGTTAATACAAAGTGCGCGTTATGCAGTCTGTGATTGCACCCTCATAATGCGAAAGAGATTGTACCGAAGAGCTTTCCAGCGACTATCAAAGACAATTGCCATGTTTTTCTCTTCTACTGAACAGAACAAGTACTAAAATAAGCTCATGGAGAAAAGGGAGAGGTAGAAATAGAAAAGATGCCAGCAAAAGAGTGAGCGTGAGAGACCCAGCTGAGAAGCTTCGGAGATCGCAGAGATGGGTTGGCATGAAACAAAGTGTTTAGGCAGGAAAGAAAGCGCAAGAGTGGCTCAGAAAAGGGAAGAAGAATACGGTTAAGACTGCGAGACTGATAGCAAATTCGTCCTTCACAACTGAACACTCACTTACCATTTTGGTCTCTATATTTTGCTCTTCCCTACCCCGGACTCCTTCACGTGAACATCACCTCTTCTGTATCGCTGCAAAAGCACCTCGTCGCCCTCCCTCGCTTCTGAACAGAACAAACACCATCGACAGGTCAAACTAGATAACCAGCAGCAAAATTGAGCATAAACGCATGTGTGTTATGTGTTATTTGTTGCCTTTTCTCTCAAAACTTTGTGCTTCCTGTCTCTGCGGTTCCCGTTAACCTCGCTGTACTTTGTGGTTGCTTCTGACAGTCGCTTTGCTTTCCCCCTAACATCCTGTGTTTCTCAGCTTTGAGACTCTTTTGCTGCTGCTTGACACTTACATCTGTGGTCTCTATAAGCGCAACCATGTATATGCTTCGTATATATGTTGTAGATGACTGCCATTTTTACATATTGTTTTCACCACAATCTCTCACGTTTTGGTTAGGCAGCAGCACTTGTATATGTTATGTCTGTAAGCATCTTCTGCCAGGTATCATCTGTTCGAAATCCACAATGTTTTGCGAGGTAAAGCAGCAATAAAGGGTTCAAATAAACTGTGAACCATCAAGGACAGCACTATAATGACAGGAATAAATATATCGGAGCCAGCAATTTCCCTTCCTTGTTTTTTGTTTTGTTTTTTTGTGTGCTATTCTTAGTCATTATCACACAGCAGCTGCCATTTACTGTTTGAGTAGACGTTTGCATTTAACTGCTGCAGCCTCCATCTTATGGAGCTTCTCAGAATTCACAGCCTAGACCGATCAACAAAAACAAAACCAGAACACCTCTACAATAACAAATAGCTGCTCATTTTGGTTTTGCATGCATCTCTGCTGTCACATAAGCCATAGATCTATGTCCATACAGTCCTTTATTTAGCGCAATAGTCAGCCAGTCTGCCACTTGCGCTCTTCTCTACGTTTTGCAGCGGCTGTATTTCCTGCACTCTCCACCATTCCATCGTACGTGCCCAGTGTGGCTCAGATAATGGCCTCTCTCACTCTGCACACACAGAAAAGAGGAGGGGGAGGAGGAAAACGAAGGGAGGGGGAAAACGAGAGAGGGGGGAGGGAGTGATTGAGCGAGGGAACGAGAGAGACAGAGAGAGAGAGAGAGAGGGTGGGGGCTGTAAGGCAAAGCAGACAGCAAATGCGAAAAGCAGAAAGAAAAATAATATAGAAAAAGGGAAGGGAGGAGCAGAGAGACATAATGAGAGTGGGAGAAAGAGAGAAACGACAGTGGCGATAGGAAGAGAATCAGAGCGAATGTGTGTGCGTGGGGGAGGTGTGTATGACAGAGTGCATGCGTGAGTGTGTGTGTCTGTGTGCCGCACTGCCTGGCTGACTGAGAAGAGAGGGAGAGAAAAAAAGAAAGACTGAAAGAGAAAAGAAAGGAGCCCGTAGTGGATTTCCACCGGCTGGCTTCTTTTTTTTTTTTTTTGGCAATTTCATGAAAACTGTATTCCATGCACTTTCTTGTCCACGTTTCCCACCTTTGTCTCTGCAGCAACGTTATTGGGACAGCTAGACCACTGTGAGTAGACACCAATCTGTTAATTTCCCTCTGTGTGCTTGAGCTTTGTATTTGGACTGTGATAGACACAGGAGTACGGGGGGACAGCTACGGGAGGGGGGGTGTTGTGTGTCTTTCTGTGTTCATCTGTCTGCTACTACGCTTTAAACCTCATCCGCAGTCTCACATTTTTTTTAATTTTTTTTTTTGCTTAGTGCTGTCAACCTCTGAGACTGTTAATTATGTGTAAATTCTGAGACATTGTAAAAGCAGCATATGGTCTAAGTTTAAAGGGCACTTCATACATCGGAGTTAAACCGGTTTTACAGTCTCTTCTGGTTGGGCGTGTTAATGTTTTGGTTGTAGTGGTAGCTCTGTGACTGTAAGAAGAGGGAGAGAGAGTTTTGGCAGTGCTGAAAGTCTTGGCACACCTCAGATAGTCGCCTAAGCACGTGCTTTCTGCTGTCAGACAGGTGTGTGTTTGCAGGTGTAAGGTATGTATATGTGTGTCACTGATCCAACGAATCTAATACCAGATGTGTAGCACGTTGCATGCAATAAATCAACTCTGATGTTTGAAATATAAACTAGTCCAGTTTTGCATGTAATTGCGTTCTTGTGAACTCTGCGGTGGCACTAAGACTTTATTGTGAAATGTTTCTGCGTGACTGTGTGCACGTGGATGTCCATTGCATCACTGAAAAGAGGAAAAAGAACCTGTTGTAACAATTGTGTGGTTCAGCTTTTTTTGAAGAGTTGGAGTGTGACCAGTGTTGATAAGTGGGCTACTAGCTCACGCTCCTCATCTGACACATGTTTTTGAAACACACACGTATGTACACACACACACACAAACATTCTGCTCAGTGGCTGGCAAACGGCCCCATGGGGGTCCAACCAGACACCATCACAGAAGGTGAATTCAAAGTGTCTGAATAACTTGCCCATCGGTATAACCCATCAAAAGAGCTGTCACAATCAAGGCACAATAAGAGAGATTTGGACATTTAGTTACAGAGCTGTTAAGTGAACTCTTAAACATGCAAGTCTTGTCTCAGCAGTCTAAACAATTTAATTTTATGCAAAAAAGTTCTTATACTCTGTTCAAATATTGTAAATTCTTCTACAGAATTACTGCTTGAGACATTTGAATAGACAGTTGCATGTTAGTTTTAAATTGGTGATTCATTTCATTTAGCTAGCGTGATAAAACCACAAGGTCCTCTTTTCTAAGATATGCCTTCATCATAAACAAAGGCCTCTGCATTTGTCATCTGTGCAGCAAACAGTTTATTTCATCCACTTTTTTTTAACATGGTCCCTTTTAGAGATACACCATGATTTAAAAGTGCCAGGAAAATGTTGTTGCATGCAGATATTGCCCTTTCACACTTATCTGGAGCCAGTTCACAGTTTCCACAACATTAATTTACCCCTTTAAAAAAAAAAAAGCACAAAAGAGAGTTCAGAGACTAGCAGAGAGGATATTTGAAAACCTGGAACCAGGAAGAGGTTCTCAGTATGTTGACTTGGGCATTATCAGTTGTATTATAATTGTAAATATGGGTTTGTATTTGCATGAGACAGTTGAACTTGATGCAGTCCTGTCCTGTCTCCATTGTGCCCTTGAAAAATGTACAGATAGGCTCAGCTTGTTTTAGTCAGAATATTTCGTACAGAGTTACAATATTATGTACAGAGTTAGCGTCTGTACATAATTTGGCCATAAATTATGCCCAATGCTATAATTTAAATTAGACAATAGACAACACTGTAGTAACCAAAGGCCATTTTATGTTGTCTTTGCGGAAATTTTTTTCTTGAGAGCAGAGAGGAAAGACCGAGAGGGAGCAGGAGAAGAACATAAGAGCGTTCACACTGCACACGATTGCGGTCCGGCAGTTCGTTCCAGGAGCGGTGCGTCTGCAGCAGTCATGCTGCGATCGTTTCCGCACGGAATCTATTTCTGCTGTGCTGCACGCGCTGAATTAAAGTGACAGCGCATTATTTGCGGTAAAAATTAACATGGATTGACACACAAATTTAGTAATTACACCATAAATGCATATAATTAAAGTCTACTGTTTCACAGTCAACACATGGCTTTTTGGCTAGATTTAAAACAAGGAAAAGTGCACTTTTAGATAAACAAGGCAATAATAGATGGCACTCGTGGTGGTAGTTAAACAAAGGTATATTTATTGAGTTTAAATGTGAATGTCTATGAAAGATTGTATTACTGTACTGGGATAAAAGAGAATCACAATGCTGAAAAAGCATTTTCAGAAACAACGTTTGGATTTGAAATCAAAATAATGGATAAATGTTGTGTTTCAGACTTAAAACATACAGGTGCATCTCAATAAATTAGAATGTTGTGGAAAAGCATTTATTTCAGTAGTTCAACTCAAATTGTGAAACTCGTGTATTAAGTCAGTTTGCTGGAACATTGTCAAGTAACTTATGTTTTTGCTCTTCCACAGACTGTTTCTGTGGTGGGTTCAGTGGATGGCCCCAGAGGAAGAGGCCAGATGGAAATTGGGTCCCATGACCGCCTGGATGAAGGCGTGTTAAACCAGGAACTGTCTAATGGGCTTAGCAAACATGCAACAAATGAAGAAAATATTTGTGATGAAGAAGTCAGAGGCGTGGCCAGGGAGCAACACCGGCACAGCTACCACGAGGGAGCTGGATGTATTTCCCAGACAGTAGGTTGGGTCCCTGAGCATGCTGGGAAGTCAAATCCTGAATCTCAACAGGGTGCTTGGAGTGGCCAAAATGTCAGTACACCAGTGAATGATGTGGATATGGAGGATGCACGAACCCTGGTGGCCTTTTCTGCTACTGTTGGCTCACTGCCACCTTACACCAACCATCAACCTTCTGAGATTCCTACAGCTCAGCTGTACGAAAGGTTCAATCAGGAAATGTCTAATGGAGGTGAGGAGGCCAGACAGAAAGGTGTGGATGGTGAGTTGTACCCCCCTGAAGACCTAAACACTCTTCAGGCAGCATTGAGCAAGGCCCGTCATGGCCACAAGCCCCCTAACTGTGATTGTGATGGCCCAGACTGCCCTGACTACCTGGAGTGGCTGGAGAAGCAAATCAAAATGGTGGCTAACTGTCAGGATAAAGGTTCCTGTAAAATTTCGGGTGCTCCTCTACAGCCACATGCACAGCATCGTAATGCCCAATCCCAACCTCAACAATGTGGAGGTAACTCCTTGTGTGTACAAGACACAAATCCACATCCCCATGTTAACCAGCCTTCTGCTCCTAGACCCTTTGGCCCACCAGCACCTATTCCTTGCTCCCCTAGTGTTCTGTCAATAGCCAAGGAAAGAAATGTTAGCTTGCAAACAGCAATTGCAATTGAGGCTCTGACCCAGTTGTCTGCCACTGACCCACAAACTGTTGTTCCTCCAGGTGAGTCTTCACCTGCAAATCATCATCAGCATCTGCCAACCTCCTATCCTCAGAGTATGCCACAAGTGGTCTCTACATCACCTGGTCCTCTTTTGTCCTCCTCTGCCACCTCTGCTATGCCACAGTCCATCCCTCCAGGTCATTATCCTCAACAGGAGATTTCATGGGATCAGCAGAGACCTCAGTCTCAGGGGAAGGCCCCTGCACCTAACATTTTGTCTAGCCCATCTCACTATGCTTCCACATACCCATCCTCCAAGTCCCCATTTACAAGCGTACACCCATTAACCCCTAATCCCCGACCCCAGCAGTGGAACCAGGGCACAGCTGGAAGCTGCGAGAAAAGCTCCCCTCGGAACGCATGGATGATGGTGAATACTGATTCCCATCCTCGTTTTGTAAACCCATCCAAAGGCAGTACTGACCCAGTGTCTGAGCTAAAGCAACTCCTTGGAGACACCGGTGGAAAGTACACCAACTCAGCCTTCAAGTTCCCACTCCCTCACTCTATCTTGCAGGATGGTCGCAAGGGCAGCCTTACTGGGATGCCTCACATCAAGCAGGAGGTGGATATAAAGGAGTACCTGAGCTCAGGGTGTGCAGTCATGGGCCGGGAGGGGGTGGTAAATGGCCAGCAGCAGTTCCACGGTCAGCAGTTTTCCCCCACCATTAGGCACTCAACTCAGGCAGCACTACAGCAGCACCTTCATCATAAACGTAACCTCTTCTCTAATTCCCCTGCCTTCAATCCGTTAGCCCCCATGGCTTGTCAAAACCTTCGTAAGTGGTGGCCACAGACTATTCCAGAGGGTCCTGTAACTATCAAACAGGAGCAAAAAGAACCCAAAAAGAAAAAAAGCGCTCAGAGTTCTCCTCTTCTCAAGCAGCCAATGGGTGGGCTTTTTGGTCCACTGGGCACACCCCTTCCAAAACCCAAACAGATTGTTATCAAGAAGCATAAACAGAAAGCTTCCCAACCAACTTTCCTCCCACATAACCAGATTATAATATTGAAACCTCCCCTCATCTCCCCAGGATGTGCACCATCCCTATATCAGCTTGCTCCATCTTTACCAGGCATGGAATCTGGACTTCCCCCCTCTCAGGTGGCTGAGAGCCACCCAGCTCCAGCTCAGTCTCAGGAATCCATTTTGAATCGCAGTAGTGCACCTATCTCTGAAAACACTCTTTCTTGTTTTACTCCTGTGTCAGTCCTAGCACCATCCACCCAGAAGGTGATAGCTTGCTCAGGCCCAGCTGGGTCAAATACTAGCATCCCAACAACCAGTATCACACCTCAAACCTCTACAACACAGCAGACTCCTTCTCTGGCTGGCCTTAGTAACCTAGATCCAAAATTTGAAGAGCTGATTCGCCAGTTTGAGGAGGAGTTTGGGGACACCATTTCCTCAGCTTCTGCAGCAGAGACCCCAGAGAATGGCCCTGCTCAGCCAGTGGTGACCGAGTCACAATCAAACTCAGGACAAACCAGACCCGAGTCACCATCCCCAAAGCAGCCAAATAACTGCCCTCCTTTCCCCTCAAATGATTCTGACCCTATGGATGAAGATCAAAAGGACATGGCTGAAAGACTGAAAGTAAAAACACCATTGCCATCTGAGGAGCTTTGTACTATCAAACAGGAAAGTGAGGAATGTGAGGTGGATGTGAAGCCTTCTGGGCAGCCCCTGTCTGTAGCTCAGGATGCATTTCTGGAGCGACAGCACCCTTTCATCACACCTTTCTCCCCTCCATCTAAACGTATAAAGATTGAGTCATCTGGTGGCGTGACAGTGCTCTCCACAACTGCATGTTTGTCTGCAGACAGAGAGAGGGCTGATTTGAATACTCCCACCATGGATATCTTTCCCTCCTCGCCTTCACTTAAAGGTTTTCTTGAGTCACCATTGCGTTACCTGGACACTCCTACCAAGAACCTGCTAGATACACCCGGGAAAGATGCTCAACCTGAGTTTCCCACCTGTGAGTGCGTAGGTAAGTGAGAGAATTCAATCAGCAAAATATATTGGAGCAATTTGGGCAAGATCACTCATATTCTCAAACAGAATTAAAAAATATCACAAAAAAAAATGTCATTTGAACTTTTGCTGCAGTATAGCACATCACACCACCCCACATCTCCTCACATTTTACTGATCACGAGACCCACTTAGCTAACTCCGCTAACCCTCTATTATTTACAATTTTTAAACACAGCCTCTTTTTTATTCCATTTATGTTTAATATAGTTTAGCTTTATTAGTTTCCAGTGTATGTTAAAATATTTTATTAGACTGTAATATAGACTAAATTGATCATTAGAATTCCCTTCAGCAAGCCCCAAATGTTTCTTTCATCATATAATTTCTGCATCAGCACATTTCTCAGGGTAGTGTTGGGCCATGTCTGAGAATGCCTGCTCTATCAGGGGCCCGTGCATTGCATTGCAGTCTGTTCTCTGTGCCTCTTGCAGAGGAACAATTGATTTGAAGAAAGGAGCCCATTGTAATTCTTTGGGCCAGTGCAGTGCACCACTTTCTGTCTGTTCAGGCTGTTGGTACAGTGAGTACAGCTAGTTTCTGCAAAGGAGGCAGTCACAATGAAGAGACTCTGCTCATATATCATATGATATACTGTGGCCAGACATCAAAGAAGGGAGGGAATAGGGAGGACAGGGTGAGAAGAGATGGACTGCAACCTCTCAGCTCAGGCCTCATATCTCTTACTGTGTCATTTCAGAGGTTTTGGTTGTGTGAAATTTGTATTATACATGTGATATATAAATATCAGTATTCTTTGACAAATATAAAATAATTTAAGAAAGTGTTCATTCAAGGATAGTAAGCTATGCCTGAACACTTGTTGGAGCTTGATTGTTACCAAGAGCAAAGGATAATAGAAGGGAGGTTTCCATAGTGAATCCTTACAGCACTCTGTCAACACCACAGGGAACACCCAGTGTAATTTGATACTTACAAACCTGCCCCATATGCAGTACCTTCAGCAGTTATACAGTCTAGGGCTGTCAAAATGGCTGAAAAACTAAATTCGAATTTTGTACTTAAATATTATCAAAATTAAAATTATATTCAAATTTAAAATGCATAATTTCATTTAGAGTGAAGAAAAGCTTTTGGCTTCTCTCCTGATGCCACAAGAGGGCGCATCGACCAATGCATGTTTATTCAAAGCATATAAGATAACATGACTATCTGTGAAAAATTGCATAATGTTTAAAATGTTTATAAACCAATTATAATTAATTAAGTTGCTTTTAAACAACTATAAACAAAACAGCATCATGTATAATGTATTCATAGTTTAATACAAAGGGCCGAAAGCCAATCACACAGATTACATTTAAAAACACGAGTTGCAGTGGGATGGGAGAGAAAACCCCGCCATAAAGTTAAACTTGCATTAATTTTACATGACTTTCAAAACATGCGGCTCTTTTGTGCGAGACATCCTTCTAGAAAATGCGCAAAATATGTGTTCTGTGTGAACGGCTTGGTTTCAGTTTTGACGTAAACAAGATCTTCTCCGCATTGATATTCTCTTTTCCGGCAATATTTGCAATTAACAATGCAGCAGCACCGCATCTAGTGGCTTCAACTGGATAGGCTAACAAAAACATTATAATGCAATGACACTTACATCGTCATCGCATCTCGTGCGCCACTGATAAGGCTGCCTCAACGCACACCTAAAATTTGAATGCAACGTTTTTGCATTCGAATGTGGATTTTTATTTTAAATTCGACAAATATTCGAAATTCTAATAATTTTTTGACAGCCCTAATACAGTCTTAATATCGATTCTGACATGTTAGAGAGAGAATATATTTAGAATATTTTTTTATGTTAGAGACAGAATATATTTAGAATATATTTTTGTTTTCTTTTTTTCTGTCATAGTTTGTGCTTCTCTATGTAAAGCACCCAGTTTTTCCCATGCTGTTAGCTATTCTTGCATCAATTGTTGGTATTTTACCCTGCTGAGTAAGCAGGTAGTAAGTAGCCACTAGATGTTTTTCTTCTCACAAACACTTTTTCTGTAAGATTTGCCTAGGACGTTCCCACAAATCTTTTCCTGACATTAGTCACGCCTTTATCCTTTCATACACCCTGAGTGGAATGTGACCTTAGATTGCCTCTTTCCCAGACAAGCTCTCTGTCCCTTTCTCTCTCTTGCTCACCCACACACGATTGACTCATACTATCATTCTAATGGCATTACACATTTGCAGTCTAAACTGTTAATATCATTTGGATTATTAGCCATTGTTTTATTAGAGTGTGTCCATGCTTTAACCTGCATTCACTTTCGCTCTCTGTCTCCCATAGATCAAGTCCTAGAAAAGAATGAGGGTCCATATTACAATCACTTGGGATCTGGGCGAGACATTGCTTCAGTCAGACAACTAATGGAAGAGAGGTGAGAGGCACCTGTCAGATGTCTGAATTATTATTGGTTCAGATAGCATTCCATAATGTCACCTTCTTCAGTGCTCTTGATGTAGGCATGCTCATTTGCAAACACAACCAGCAGTACATGTAAGGGCCATGTGGGATCATTCTTTAAAATCAAGCTTTTATTGAGCCAAATAGGAAAATCACAAAAACTAAATGAAGAGTGTACCTATTGGATTCTTTCTTTACTATTATAACAGCGTAATTAGCTGGAGAAACTATTTTGAAGGTTGGATTTAAAGGTCAGCCTGCTTGCTTTTCTGTCTTGTCCCTTTTTAGTAACATGTTACCAAAAAAAAGTAACTGGAAGAAGAATATTCTCATACACATACAATGAGTAACAATCAGACAAACTCAAGTGAAAATCCATTTATAGATTAAAATATATTTTTCTAATGTTTGAAACAAAGTATTAAACTTGAAAAACCACAGAGGAATACTACTGACTAGGGTTGTAACGATATACCGGTATGACGGTTTATCACGGTTTGAACGTGCAAGGTTATCATACCGTAAACATTTGCATATCTATGAATGAAAAAAAAATTTCACCCACGTGCATGCAACTAATTTCCGCTCGGCTGCTTCACTCTGCATTCACTTGGCTGCTTACCACGTGCTTAAACGTGCAGCGTGGAAAATGACAGAGACAGAGATAATATCTAATCTCCATCCCCGCCGAAAAAAAAATTAATATCTGCAGTATGGAAATACTTCGGATATAAAAAAAACCTAAAATGCAGGGTTGTCCTTGAAGACGGATCCAATTTGCAAAAAATGTGGATGCAAAGTGGCTTGAAAATACATTCAACATCTTCGCTTGCGGACACTCTGCGGATACTCCACTCTGTGCAGATGAAGGTGCGTCTCATTAATAACAAGTTATAAGTTAAGGCCGTATGATTTCCGTGAAGCAGAGGGAATCCAGTCGTGGTGCAGTCGTGAACATGGAATTTACAGTATAACGAGGATGTCACGGAAAACACGCAATCTGATGGATGGATAAATCAAAAGTAGTTATGATATGTTTCTGTGAATATTAAAGCGCAAAGAAACTGCTATATAAATAATCTGCTTGTTTCTGCATGTCTCTGAGTGGCGCCGTTTTATCTACTGCATACTGAAGTATGCATACATAAATGGTGTTTTCAGCGTCTAAGATACATAAACATGAACGTCAGCAGAGCTGCTCTGAGAGAAAACGTAAATAAACATTTCCTAGATTTATTTGAGAAAAACCATTGTCAAATACACTCTGAAACTCAAAAGGTCCGCTACAACCCGTCAAAATAAAAGTTTGATTTAATTTGAAATTATGACAGAAATATATTAGCATTGTACAATGTACTTCAAAGTTATAGTAACAACAATAATAATATTCTTTATAATAAAATAATGTTTTCAAGGATTATCATGTTTGTCCATGTTTTAACTTTGCCAAAAATAAAAGGAGTTGTACATTTTCATTTGATAACATTTTAAAACATTAATTAAAATGTTAAAGTGTGATATAGATATACATAAGGTGTACAGCTTTATTTATTTAATTTTTTTTACATTTATTTATTTATTTATTCAGAAGGGAGACTTCAATACTTTCATTAAAATGGTTTCAAGTTTGTTGTAGTAAAAGATTTGTTCACTAAAATAACTTGTTCTTGTTCTTTTAAGAGTCATTGTTACTGATAAGAATTATTGTTTAATATATACCGTGATAACCGTGAAACTGGGATATTTTCTGAGACGATTATCATACCGTGAAAATCTCATACCGTTACAACCCTACTACTGACCCCACATCATTTGCTTTAAGAGATCCCTAACCACCATGTCATTGTTCTGCGAGAGTTCTTTGGAAGCTCTGGCAGTTGGATCCTGGCAACAGATTCTTAACCAGCTGAGGATAAGCATCTCTCTATTCTGCCATTTGTTCTCCCTTCACCCCCTCCTCCCACCTTCCTTCTCTATGATCTTGTCCCCAGGGAGTTTCTGACCCAGAATCCAACTGTACATTTTCATTTGATAACATTTTAAAACATTAATTAAAATGTTAAAGTGTGATATAGATATACATAAGGTGTACAGCTTTATTTATTTAATTTTTTTTACATTTATTTATTTATTTATTCAGAAGGGAGACTTCAATACTTTCATTAAAATGGTTTCAAGTTTGTTGTAGTAAAAGATTTGTTCACTAAAATAACTTGTTCTTGTTCTTTTAAGAGTCATTGTTACTGATAAGAATTATTGTTTAATATATACCGTGATAACCGTGAAACTGGGATATTTTCTGAGACGATTATCATACCGTGAAAATCTCATACCGTTACAACCCTACTACTGACCCCACATCATTTGCTTTAAGAGATCCCTAACCACCATGTCATTGTTCTGCGAGAGTTCTTTGGAAGCTCTGGCAGTTGGATCCTGGCAACAGATTCTTAACCAGCTGAGGATAAGCATCTCTCTATTCTGCCATTTGTTCTCCCTTCACCCCCTCCTCCCACCTTCCTTCTCTATGATCTTGTCCCCAGGGAGTTTCTGACCCAGAATCCAACAGGAGTAACAGGAAATATCAGCATCAGCAGATCCACACAGGGGAGAGACAGGGAGACAGACAGACAATGAATATAAGGGGAAGAGAAAAATAATTTAGAGGAAATTAAAGAAGTAGGAGGTGAAGTGATGAAAACGGTGGGGTATATATTAAACTTTAAGCAATGAGTATCCTTTAGGTTTTTCATTTGGATACACCGGGCATAAAGGAAGCCAGATTTCCTTTACAGCAGTGCTGTCATACAGCCTAAATTTGTTACAAATATATATACTGTAAATCAAGTTAATTTACTATATATGAGAATACTCTACACATTCCCTGAGGTCTGAAAACTTTATTTACTAAAAACTCAATAATCCTATGATCATTGAGAAGTGTAGAGGAATATGAAAAGCTCCACAGGGTGTTGACCCCCTTTCCCCCTGTAAGCATACAGAAGCTAAGACTCTGTTGACCCATTTGGACAGAGTATCTCCACCTTTGCTGACCTCTTGTACACTTGTCCACTCTCATTGCTTTATTTGAGAGCTGATTGAGGGCATAGTGGTTGTATTTCTATAGCCTGAGTCATCTCCTCTGAGATAAAGGGGGAGCTGGTGGGTAGAGGAAGAACCTCCCCTTTGTTTGTCCGTCAGAAAGTGACTATAGCCTCCTTAAGCCTAAGCTTGACCCTTTTGTGGCCTTTGACCTCATAGCCACCCCTGTGGATCTTTGAAGCTTCTCCCCCAACCTGTGTAATTATAACTGAACAGTATTATACTGAGTTTCATTTGAGGAGACAAGCAATTGTTGACTGAGAACATGAAGCCATCATATGCAAATGTGTGTAAACTTTAGGACTGAGTGTCACCAACTACTTCAATATATGACACACATCACATTACATGTGGAACTGTTCAATACATTGATATATCACACATAAATCCATCATTTCTAAAGCTTTACCAAACTCAAAGCTTTAACTTAAATGTGCTGTATTTAATTTTTTGACTAAAGCATATAAATACCATAATATGTTTGCAGATATTTAGGAAACATGCTAAGTTCACATATTAGTTTCTCCGAAAAAACAACGCTACAGCTACAGTTATTCTGCTTTGAAATGAGTGTTCCATGTCAGAATGTCTGTTTTTGTTTTGGTCTGCGTGACTCCATCCTCTGCCAGTTTAACCAATAGTATTTCATCAGCCCGGGTTTCCAGTTGGCTGAAAACACAGCGCATTGCAGGCATTGAAACTGGGTCAGAGATCACAGATTCTACCTAACCTAAAAAGCCTCAGCATCCATATAAAAAGCTCTATGAGCAGAGGCATATTAAACACACATAAAACAACTCGTCACCTTACACTGTAAGACTCGTTGGTTGTGCTCATTCCTTGTTGCATCTGGCTACCCATGTGAGCGTCAATGAGGGGAGGGAGAACCAATGCTCTCCAATATTTTGAATTTGGACTGCAGTACCCCTTTCAACCTCTAGCTGTCAATACTACATACTGAACCTTTAATTCTTGATTTGATTTCTACATACATGCACCCAAAGCTGTATAAAGTGAATTAAAATGTGTCTTCGTTAAGATTGCGGTGGGTTGCTGCTTTTTCATGTTGCAACTCAACTTCTGTCCCCTCGTTATGACAGGTATGGGGAGAAAGGCGAAGCCATTCGTATTGAGAGGGTGGTTTACACAGGGAAAGAAGGAAAGAGCTCTCAGGGATGTCCTATCGCTAAGTGGGTGAGTGTGCAAAACGAAGTATTTCTAAAATCAACTAAGCATTGGGTTACCTGAATGATTGGACGACTAATCAGGCTTAAGGAATACCCGTATCATTAGGCTGGTGAGGGGTTCACCTGAACCAAATGGGCATGTTTCTTAATGCCTTCTGGCATTCAAAAGCAGCTAGTTGGAGTGCACTGATTTTAACTTAAAATATCACAAGACATGAGACAGCAGTCAAAGTAGTACCACTGAATGATTACATTGTGATTTCTGCTTTGCTGCAGTATACACAACTTGCAACTTAACATCTATCATATGCATTTATCATTGCTGATTGTCTTTCTCTTTGTAGGTGATTCGTCGCAGCAGTGAGAAGGAGAAATTGTTATGCGTTGTGAAGCAACGGCCTGGGCACCACTGTGTCAATACTGTTATTGTTGTTGTCATCCTGTGCTGGGAGGGTGTGCCCCGTGCTCTGGGAGATAAACTCTACAAAGAAATAACAGAAACCCTCATCAAATATGGCAATCCCACCAGCCGCCGCTGTGGACTCAATGATGAGTGAGTTATGAACACAACTGAGGTGTTTTTTGAATTTTTATTTGTGTCTTTGAGGTAAAGAGGTGACAGGAACTTATATTTTGTGTGGACTAATTTGGTGGATGACTGTAATGTTGGACTTAATGTGGGTGTGATATATTGATGCATTGGTCACATATTGGGTGATTTACAATTTCTTTTGATGTGAATTATAACCTGTTTACATTTTTCAAGAGTTTTCAGAGTCATATTAAAATAATGAAATAATAGTTCATGCAAATCACATTATTGACTAATCATATCAATTCTGTTTAATCACACACTTGCATAAAGGAGATCCTGTAATCAAATGTAATCATACATGCTCCCTGTACAGGATGTATCTTTTGTAAGACTTATGAAAGCTCCCGATGCTGGTATCTAATGACTCTGTAATGTATTGTTTTCACAAAGCATGATTTAAGGAATAGACTCAGAGGATGTCATCTATTGTTATTCAATTAAATTCATGGTGGATGCCTTTTGCAGTCGAACCTGTGCATGCCAAGGGAAGGACCCAGAAACCCGTGGAGCTTCCTTCTCTTTTGGCTGCTCCTGGAGCATGTACTTCAATGGATGCAAGTATGCTCGAAGCAAAACCCCTCGCAAGTTCAGACTGCATGGAGACCACCCCGAAGAGGTTAGTGTCACATAAAAAAGGCAAAAATAATACGCTAATGTAATTGTTTTTTTTTACAAGCCTAATAAAAATAACTGAGGGTAATTTTACATCACCCTAGCTTGCTCTATTATAATTGTATTAAATTATATATAATAAACTATTTTTCAAATCAAGGTTAAATATGTTTAAATATGAATGGAATCATTTACAACTATATTTTTCTATGATTATAATTAAACCGTGTGTGTTGCATTTTGTTTACTCACTGAAATATGAGTTGACATCTGAAGGTTTTTAATTTAGTATCTGCTCCCATCAGTGTTCTGGTCTGGGTGCCATCCAAATGCTACACTCTACACTCAATTTAGAGTAAAAGCATTTAAAGTCGTTGCCGGTTAATTATGTACTGGCAGATGAACTTGCACCTTGTTTACTAAATGTGACCCTGGACCACAAAACCAGTCATAAGGGTCAATTTTTCTAAATTGAGATTTATAAATAATCTGAAAGCTGAATAAATAAGCTTTCTGTTGATGTATGGTTTGTTAGGATAGGACAATATTTGGCCGAGATACAACTATTTTAATATCTGGAATCTGAGGGTGCAAAAAAATCTAAATATTAAGAAAATCGCCCTTAAAGTTGTCCAAATGAAGTTCTTAGCAATGCATATTACTAATCAAAAATTATGTTTTCATATATTTATAGTAGGAAATTTACAAAATATCTTCATGGAACATGACCTTTACTTAATATCCTAATGATTTTTTGGCATTAAAAAAAATCAAATAATTTTTACCCATACAATGTATTTTTGGCTATTGCTACAAATATACCCCAGTGACTTAAGACTGGTTTTGTGGTTCAGGGTCACAAATAGCATTTTGCCGCATATTTCTATTATGAGAAATTCTATTCTATTATCACTTTTTGGTGATAAGATTTTCCAGTTTTATGGAAGTCACCATCTTTTGATATTTTAGTCAATGTCAGCTGGGCTATTGGAGAAAAATAGGGAAAGGGGAGTTGACTTCAGTTATTTGTTTGACTCGTATAAGCTGTTGTAAAATTCTGAGTCACTGTTAGTCTATCCCAAACCCTGACTGTGTGAACATAGCCCTTTACTCTTCATGATAGCCCATGTAAACTCATTTGAATTGTTATTGTTTTTTTTGTACAGGAGGACAATCTCAGGGATAACTTCCAAAACTTGGCCACACATGTGGCCCCTGTGTATAAGAGGCTGGCTCCCCAGGCCTACAGTAACCAGGTTTGTTTTTTTTAATTTCAGTACACCGTTTACACCATTCAGGCACATTAAACCAAAAAGCTTTTCTGGTAATTGTGGACTTGTAGGTTTGGTGGGGTTTCAGGTGATCAAGAAGTTTATGAATTTAATGCTTCAGAACTGTATTTTTATATAGTGAATTATGGTGTTAGGAAGTGTTACTGAAATAAACAGAAACTGAAATAATCATTTGTTAATTGAAAATAATTATTTTCTTTTTCTGTGTTATTCAGTGTTTAAATGAGAAGATTGCCTCAGACTGTCGGTTGGGTTTGAAGGAAGGACGGCCGTTTTCAGGAGTCACTGCATGCATGGATTTCTGTGCCCATGCTCACAAAGACCAGCATAACCTCCACAATGGCTGCACTGTGGTATGTTATTAATTATCATTTATGAATATATGTATCTGTGTAAATAATGTGTGATTATACACATTATATTTTTTATAATACCTATTTTATTTATGTATGTATGTATTTTTATGTAGGTTAGGCTTTTGCATCATACGTATTTTTAAGTGAATTTTAAGTGGGGACTACTATGCATTGTAACTTGTTCTAATTTACCATACATTGCAAATTGTTCCTGTATTTATAAATTAAAAGGATACACTGGTCGAAATTAGAATTGTGTTAATGTCCAATAGGCAGTAGGAGATGTACCCCATATATGGAAATAATTGCTATTTACTTTAGCCTTACAATTCCTAATTTTGTTACTTCCAGGTGTGCACTCTTACGAAAGAGGACAATCGCAGAGTGGGCACAATCCCAGAAGATGAGCAGCTGCATGTGCTTCCGCTCTACAAGATTTCTTCAACCGATGAATTTGGAAGTGAGGAGAACCAGCGTCTCAAAATGCATACAGGAGCCATCCAGGTGCTCACTAACTTCCGTCGACAGGTTAGAAAACTTCCAGAACCTGCTAAATCCTGCCGGCAGCGTCGGTTAGAGGCCAAAAAGGCTGCATCTGAGAAGAAGAACAGGAAATTGCAGCTTGCAGAAACCCCAGAGAAGACTGTCAAGATGGAGATGCACCACGTGGAGTCACCCCACCCTCAGCAAGGCAATAAACGTCAGTGGTTAAATATTAGTTTATCTCTATATACATAAACCAGTTTATGTAAAATTCTAAAAGGGAGTTAAAAGAACTACCGGTTGTTTATAAAGTAAAGGACAAACCATTCATTTGGCTGAAGTGGGACTATTTTAGAGATGTGCTCTTTGGACTCTGTAGTGCCATTATTTGAATGTAATTCGCCATTACTGTTGAAGATTTTGAACTTGAGATCTTATCTTATAAAATTGAAATGCAATAACTATAAAATGTATATTTACTATATAATTTTTTTCTTGTTTGTCTGTTATCTAGCTATTCCAAAACAGGAGGTGAAACCAACCATCAAAAAGCCTGTCGACCGCTTCCAGCCCTTCAATGGAGCCATACATGGCTACCCGGCACTAGGGAACGGCAAGACAACCTCTGATCCACACAGCATGCACAGTTCGTTGTCATACCCTGGAAACTATGCAAGAGGTTGCATCCCTACCAACAGCCAACCTCCTGCACAGAGCCCCATCAATGGCTTTCACCCCAACCTCCAAGAAATACGCTACGGTTATTACAACTACCCTCCCAGCGCACTTTTTCCTCCTGAGCTCTTGGGATATGATAATGGAGCCTGGCCCAAAGCTGGAGAACCCTCTGACACACCATTTGACCAGAAGCCAGATGTTCAGTGTCTTCAAGCCAAACTGGCACAGGCCTATCCCAGCCGTCCTGTGCAGTCACAGCAGCATATGGCTGATGCATCCATTCAAGGCTTCCCACACCCTTCTGAGGTTTCCCAGTATCCTGTTCCACCCAGTCGTACTCCATCACGTGAGCAGACACACCGCTCTACACCCATCATCAAGCAGGAGCCCATGGATGTGCCCCTATATGATGGCAGATCGGATGGGCAAGCTCAAAGCTGCCCTAGCACTCCCAGTGCCACGCCAAAACCTGAAGGCTGGCCTGGGCACAAACCAAACGGCAGCCTAGTCCCTCAAGGCTGGGATGGAAATATCAGACCAGGTCCAACTGATTTGCCTTTCACTCCGGACAAGCAGAGGCTCCACCAGCAACACCCACACCAACATGAACACCCTCAGTATCTGCAGCAGCAACAATGGAATTCCTATTCCTGCCCTAACACTCCAATGCCATCCCCTGCCCCATCTCCGTCCCCATCCCTAAAAGCAGGTCCATCACCTGCACCCTCTCCACATCTGTCCACCCCAGGACAGTGGGTTAGCCCTGCCCCTAGTCCACAACTTAAAGCATGGGGTCCTTGCGGACCCATAGGTTACGGCACTGGTTGTATAAGGCAAGGCAATCCTGCTGGTGCTCTCCCTGATAAAATGCTTTCCCAAGCAGGTGAGAATTGTGGGTCTGCACCTCTGGGACTCCAGGAGAAAGCCTGGAAATCTGGTGGTGGATCAGCAGCAGGCAGCACACCATCTCCGGCTCCTGAGGGACGCTTGTTTCCCGATGCACTGCAAAAGTCGGATGGTCAGGCATGTTGGGACAGTGAGGCAGAGACCCAGAGTGAACGTGACCCTGAGGAGGAAGAGGTGTGGTCAGACAGCGAACACAACTTCTTGGATCCCAACATTGGAGGAGTAGCAGTGGCCCCTGCTCATGGTTCTATCTTGATTGAGTGTGCCCGTCGAGAGCTCCATGCCACCACACCACTTAAAAAGCCGGACCGCTCTCACCCAAGCCGCATATCCCTGGTCTTCTACCAGCACAAGAACCTGAACCAGCCCTGCCACGGTCTGGCTTTGTGGGAATCCAAAATGAAACTCCTTGCCGAGCGAGCACGACAGCAGCAACAAGCAGCAGCTATTTTGGGTATCTCACAGGAAGATCTTAAGGCCTATGGGAAAAAACGCAAGTGGGCGGCTGGATCAGCGAGCCCATCCCCTGGACAAACCAAGGACAAACGAGAGGGTGTGATGACACGGATGGCGCCCACACAGCATACCACCACACTAGTCACAGTTTCACCCTACCCATCCACACACCTCACTGGTCCTTACAGTCGATTTGTGTGAACTCTTGTAGACTGTTGCCCCCTGGAGCCAGAGATAGGAATAAAAATGATAAGGATAATTTTACTCCTTTACCATTTGCTTCCCCTCTTCTAGCTCTAAAACCTCTCTCAGGCCACCACAAGGGAGGTAGAATAGAGGAAGGGGCACTTTTTCACTTTTTTTCTTTTACCTCAAATTTTGGCAGCAGTTTGGGAACTCCCCAAACGGACATGCTGTCTATGGTGCTCTTGCTCTCTCGTGGGAGGGATTTCCATAGCTACCCCTCCTTAAGTGAATTTGATGATTTTAATTATTATTGCTCTATTATCAATATTATTATAATTGCTATTGTTACTGTCAACGTTGATATTACAGGTATTGTTATTATATAATGAAGATGACTATTTTTTATTTTAATGTTATTGTTTTTTTTCATCTTTGTTATTAATATTATGATTTTTAACCCCTCTTGACTAAGAGGGACTTCCTTTCTTCATTCTTGCTTGTTCATTATGAACATGAGAACAAGCTAATCAGCATTTTTGTTGCGCTTTCCGCCTCTCCCACCCCCACCAACCTCTCTATTAATGAAGCGTCATCACATCTTTGCAAGTCACATTTATGACTGCATCAAGGCATATCTATAGAGTATTTGCTCATTGCGCTAGTCACTGAACACGTGACCAAGAAAGAGAGGACCAGACACCAGCTTGGACCTTTCTGTTTGGTGCCACTCTAATGAAATCTGTAAAGTTTCTCATCCCTTCAAATGGTGCTTCTTTTCTGTCTCAAGTGTCTCTAAATTTGCCCTCACAATATCGAGGCAGGTGCTGGACCTGGGTGCTCTTTAGCAGCAGATGTCAGTCATGTTCAGTGGCAGGGACCTCCCAGTTCCAATGATGGCTCAGCCTTCCATCATGCCATCTGATTGGTGCTGACTCATTTGTCTGCAGTTTCATTGGCCATTCTTCACTACCGATGTGACATTTTTTAAGGTGCTGATAGTGCTAGCAAAAATCCACCTTAATCAAACCCCCTAAAGAGCTGCTGATAACCCACCATGGGTCTTATGCTTATGATTTCCAGACTCAGCTCAAGCAGGGAATTCTAAAATCATCAGCCAATTTTTATTGGCTTAAAATTCTGCAATCTCTGCTTGATTCACCCTAGATATGTTCAGATTGGTTGTAGAGCGGAGACTGCAGTAGAAAAAAAACAGTTTTTTTTAAATAATGACTTGCTTCAAAATTGCCATTATAAATGAGTATCTATAGGTTTGTAACATCAGTGTATCTGGTTGGTTTCAGTCAGAAGATCTACACGGTACAATCTAGAGGAGGACTTGACTAACTGGTTCCCTTAGTTACCTATGGGATTCCCAACACAACCGCCCCTGTACAAACTGAGCTTGTCTTCCATGTGCTGATTTATCTGTAGTTATCAATTTGTGATGACTATTTTATTCTAAGTTGTTATTTGAGGGATATTTTCTTACCCACTGCTGGTTAAACCCACCAGCCCAATGGAAAAGAGCACATTTCTTGGTGTTGGTGCTACTATGAGTCTTTTATGCTCCTGTAAATTTTCCCCTCTCATTATAAGCAGCCCTCTTCTCTTTTTTTGCCCTGAGAGATCACCCACACCTGGAATTCTTGTTGCTGATTGGCAATGAGTACAGCTTCAGCTCAGTTGTTTGTGCGAGCTTATGTATAACTACATAATACGTGTGTGTGTGTGTGTGTTTGTGTGCATGTGTATGGATTCCTAAACATGCACGCTGGTTAGAATGTACGTGTGCCAGTGTGAATGCCTGTCTGTGAGCTACATATAGAGAGCAATGCAGGGCTGCTGCTGGTTTACACAGGGCTGTAAGGTGCTTGACACTCACAGTGGAGAGATCCTGGTGCTCATTAAGTGGTCCTAAAGCTCTTTACCTCATGTTGTACAGACACTGGTCCCAGTCACAACATGCTACAAACACACAGGCGCTACAGACTGCAGGCTTGCTGCCTACATCCACATTCGTACCTATTTTTAAAAATTATTTATTATATGATAATGATGATGATTATTGTTATTGTGATTGCTGTCATTTTATTTTTTTATTTTTTGGTTTGATAATTTTAACGAAATTGTAAATATTGAAGAGAGGATTTTATAAAAGCACTTTTAATCTTGATTTTAATGAGGAAAAAAAATAAGAACGGATTATTGACAACTTGAAAACTAGTTTTTGTTTTAATGGAATTTTATTGGGAGAGATAGAAATGTAAATAGTTAAATATTTAGGTAAGATTATTTAACTGGCGAGGGATGATGGCCTAATCATGAATGATTCCTGAATTTTAGGTCTTCAGTTGTCTGTTTGTCAAGCCGTCAACAACAGACCAACAAAGCAGGATGTTTTGTCGGTCTGCTCAAGATACTGCTGTCCTTCCTTTCGTGAGTACTGTACTTACATCAATACCTCTGTACTACCATTGTCACCGGCTTCCTTCCCCTGCATCTGATCCACATCTATAAACCATAAACTAATGGAGAACAAAGAAACGAATGTGAACATGTTGACTAATACAGTTCACAAGGATTCAGGACTCACTTTTTGTTTTTAATGAAAGGGAGTGAAAGTGCATCACTTTTACATGAAAATTGCCCATAGAACCGAAAAGAGTATCAGGTGTAAAGTTTGAAATGTGACAGCTTTCAGTTCAAAACTCTCGGTAGATCATGTAATGCTTGTTATTTTGGTTTATTTGATTAAATATTGTGTGGGGTGAGTCTTACAGAGCTCTGAGTCTGCACTTTCATTATATTATCTAGATTGTCACTTGTTCTCGGAAATGTGAGACATACCCCTGAAGTTTAAAAAGCTGAGTTTCAAGACTGCTCTTGAAGCCCACTGCAGTTTCATTCTCCCTAAATGGCTTTTGAACCATGGTGCTACCCCCTAGAGTTCACTGTGGAAAAGACTGTTGCTACAGTTCTTCTGGCTCTTAAATTGATATGTGAACTAGTTTTGAGAGGAAACCTATATGGTGCTGATCTTTTTAAATCTTTTTACGTAGCTCTTTCTGAAACATTTCTGATGATCGCGTTTAAAAAAAACAAACAAAAAAAAGCACTCCAACTGATCCAGTTTCCCTTTTTAGCCATCACCCTAAATAATTGAAATGGTACGTGAAGAGCATGATGACAGGTAGAGGAATAGGTACTCTCATGCTTTTGATGTGAATAGACTGTTAATTTAACATTCTGGTGCTACCTGAGCTGCCCAGAGATTTGTTTTTACCCATTCTGATATTTTATACATTTTGGCATTTTATTAAATATACTCGTTCTTTTTTCTTTACTCACATCTACCTTTTGGCCACAGTGTCACACAAATGCATACAAATACACACAAACACAACACTCTCACATACACACACACTACTCTGCCCCTCTATCAGCACTCACTGTTAAGAGTATCAATCATGCCCAGTTTTAAACATCAAAAGGACAAAATGTATAAAGAGGAAAAACGAAAGAAAAAAAAACTGGCAGCTACATTCCTTTATGAGTTAAAGATTGTTCTTAGTTCTATTTTTCATGTTGAGTATGCAGTATGTAAAAAGTGTTATATTTTGTTTGGTCTCTCTCCTTGTAGCTGTATGGTGTATTATGTGAATACATAGTGTATGTGGTAAGAGCCACAATACTGTTTTATGTTCTAAACTAAGAAAAAATTAAAAACAAATCAAGAACGTTTGTGGCAATGTTTATTCATTTGCTGAACCTACTGACTGCCAATCTTGACTTAATTCTGTTTATCACCGAAGACTCTACAAGTTTGTTTTGCATGAGACATTAATTTTAAGACTAAAATTAAAACCAGTCAGTTTGAATGAGAAATGACTGAAAGCCTGTCCAGGACTGCTTCATTTTTTGTCTTTTTTGGAATAGCAACCAGATGTATTTTGCTACAAAACCACACGATGGCAACAGAGGTCCATCAACATGTATGCTCAGATCTATAAGTACATACCCGAATGTTGCATCCTTAAAGTGTTGTTGGGTAATTATTTATTATTAGGTGAAGCTGAACTTGTCTGGTTGTTAGTTAGTGCTCAAAACAAAAGGTCCATTAATAAGCAACAGTTGATGATTATGATGATGATTAAATTATTATATGATCTCTTTCCTGGAATAAAAACTGCATATAGATGATTACAGCTGTATAAAAACAGTTGGACCTATTAATATTCACTATGGCCAATCACGACAGCAACTCACCTGTAGCTCACATTTTCTTTTAGAATTTTAGCAGCAGAGAGTAAATATCAGAAATGCAATTTTTTCAAGAGGTGAGCTTTTCGTTCCATCAGAAACAAGAGTTTCTGTCGGAGTTCACATGGCTCGTTTGAATTCAGCCCAAACAATAACATTTTCTGGAAGAAAAAAAAAACAGGCCACAGACAACTTCCGGTTAATTTATTTGCACCTAATTGTAGTTTAGATGCACTTGTAGTTCTGCATTATATTATTCTGTCTGGAGGCCTTTGCCCATATTGTGTATCACTGTGTAGCAGCGCCCCCTGCTGGACACATTTGATATAAAATGTTGTACAAGCTTATAGTCACAAATTTATTTATTATTAATTTTTTTTTCAATTGCTAACAAGCCTTGTTCAATACTGAAGCCACAAAACTGTTCACACATTCAGCGGTACAGAAGTCTTTGCTAAAGAAACGGAATAATTTTTCATTGCTTTCAGACAAAATGCATTCAATGACCACATTTCTCAAAATGCACAAACACTTTTAACATTCATACTCCACAACCTGCAAAACACTATCTATTTTCAGTACATTTTCAAATGCTAACACACTGCTTTCAAAACTGATAAAAGCACATTCAAATCAGAACAATGGTAAAAACGGTCCATTTCTGCAGGAATTATATTTGAAATATTAAATCTTAGCAGAATATTTACTGTGAAATTGAATAATAATTATCCCATACACAACTAACTACAGTTTCAGCTGAAAGCCGAGCCAGATGTCCTATTTGTAGTTTTTCTTTCTTTCTTTTCTTTGTGATCTTTTTGATGGGATGGATGCCTTCAGAATGATTTTGTTTGGAAACACAGATCAAGGAAGACACATTGGTGGGGACTCTCACAGTACTGATCCATCCATCCATCTGTTCCATACATTTTCCAAAGCTTGTTCTATGTAGGGTCATGGAGAGGCTGGAGCCTTTCCTGGGTCATAGGCAGGAAAAACCCCTGGACAGATGGCCAGTCCATCACAGGGATGACACACACACACATTCATATTCACACTCACTTACAGTCTCCAGTTCACCTGTCCGGTATGTCTTTGGACTGTGGGAGAAACCCAGAGGAAACCAACGTCAACACATGACGAACATACAAACTCTTTGAGAATTTTCTGATTGAGAACTGTTGCCCGTGTTATGGTGAAACAAGCTTATTTTGAGACATATATGAAGTGTTTTGTTGGTCTGAGTGAGTTTTGGAGTTCAACTTTTTGGCCAAGATACATGTTGGTAATGCAGGCTGCATGAACAGTTTTGAAAATGTGGCTTCAGTATTGAACAATGCTTGTTAGCAATTGGAAAAAAAAAGACAAATATTCCAGACAAATATTTGTGTTTTTAACTAAATTGGGGCAAGGTGCTAATACTAAAATAAAAATGTTTGCATGTGAACTTTGATGAGGTGAAATGAGTGACTGATGCTCAGTAACAAGTAATGAGCTTTTTCATGTTATGTGTCCAATGTCAAACAGCACATCTGAATATTTTGCAGCTGAATTCTCTGTTCTCACTAACGGAACACTCTAGCCAAAGTTGATGTGAAGGATGTTTTTATTTCTACAAGTGCTGTCATTTTCCACTTCTTGTAGATTCTTTGAATTGGACCCTGTACATAAAGCCTCTTCAAAAACCACTGGAGTGTAAAACCGGCATGTTGGAATTACAATATCATTATCAATTGTTGAGTGGGTTCTGCAATTAATAAGGTAACTGCAGTTACCTGCACGGGGGTCCAGTGCCTTGCTCAAGGGTCTCACCTCAGTTGTGGTATTGATACCGAACACACAACCTTTGGGTTACAAGTCCGACTCTCTAATCATAAGGCCACGATAACGAAGTCATTACCCTTTGACAAATGAAATATGAGATGGAAAAACTAAGGGCATATTGTCTCTGGTATTCAGAAATAAGGATTATATGGCTACGTCTCCAAGATTACAACAAATCCTAAGGCAATTGCAAAAAAGATTATGAAACTGTTTAAAACTGCAGGTGGTAAAAGGTGATAGTATCTTGTTGCAACTAAATGATGACATGGTTGTTGCTGTTGGAATAATAAAATGTCATATACTTGCTAGCACATTATGAATTGAGTACCCCTAGATATTGGCAAACATTCAGAATATAAGGATACATTGGAAATCATCTAAATTTGCACATTGCTGACGTCAAAGAAAGTTAGTGAAATGGAAGGTTAATCAAGTTTATGGGACCTTGCAGAGAGAAAAGAGAATAGCTTTCATCTATGAAAACACTCAATATCTTTTCAGACCAAATTGAACATGCTGTTGACTACAGGAGATCCTTTGATCTAATATTCATGTTATGAGCTGAGATCATCTATATAAATGTGGTTGCCTTCATTCACAATGTAAGTATGCATTAAATCAGATCCCTTACATTATTTTCATTTGCTACTTTAATGAGTATTGAACTAGACAACATACTTTCATATCATCAGCACAGCAGGGTAAATTTCCATGTCCAAAAATTTAATGTTTCATGCAACAGTGAGAACAGTGTATGGTATATTTCTATGAATTAGAAGCATTAGTGCTTCGACTACGATGTACAGAACAGGCAGGGAGATTGCATGTGTCTAAGTGGGACTCGAAACCGGGTCGCTGGCATGGGAGGCAGGCGCACTAACAAGTAGGCTAAAGACCACAGCCTCTCAGTCACTAGTGTGCCTCTTGAGAACAGGGGAGTGAGGTTTACCTGCACAGCAACTACCAGCTGGCCTCCGTTACACATGTGCATGCAAATGACGATAGCAGGTGCAAATATGCATACTGATATTCCTATTTGTGACAAGTGAACAGTGAAGGTTAAAGAAAAAAATGCAGCATGCACAACTAGATAGCTCTATGTACAGTAACTTTACTCAACTGTGGGATGAATGGCTTTTACCCCTCCTTCCTTTTCAAATCCTTTCTATTTGTCAAAAGCGAATACATATCTGAAAGTCTGAAATTGACCTATTCTGGTGACAAGCTCCTAGGAGAAAGAACATGGTCCTTAAAATTCTGAATGTAGAGAAGACTAATGAAGACACTGTGAAGGCCAAAGTGGGTTAAAAGGTGTGAGGTAAAAAACCTAGACTTAAATCTGGTTGATATTAGATCAGATTCCTCCCAATATTATATACTGTCTGTGGTTGCAAATAATTCAGTTCAGCACTCTTGCTCAGAAAAGTCTCTTTCTGACAGCAATGATTGGTTGTTTACACTGGAAATTACTGACAGGAGAGTGAGTGCCTTCCAAAAACCCTGTATAATGACCAGCACCAGGAATAAAAGCCCAAAGGAAATGTGGCTATTTGTCATTTGTACCATGCTTTATGAATAGCAGACTAGAATTCAGCTTCTTCAGGTTGAGAATTTAGCATGGGGCTACTCTTTGATGAGGTGAAATGAGTGACTGATGCTCAGTAACAAGTAATGAGCTTTTTCATGTTATGTGTCCAATGTCAAACAGCACATCTGAATATTTTGCAGCTGAATTCTCTGTTCTCACTAACGGAACACTCTAGCCAAAGTTGATGTGAAGGATGTTTTTATTTCTACAAGTGCTGTCATTTTCCACTTCTTGTAGATTCTTTGAATTGGACCCTGTACATAAAGCCTCTTCAAAAACCACTGGAGTGTAAAACCGGCATGTTGGAATTACAATATCATTATCAATTGTTGAGTGGGTTCTGCAATTAATAAGGTAACTGCAGTTACCTGCACGGGGGTCCAGTGCCTTGCTCAAGGGTCTCACCTCAGTTGTGGTATTGATACCGAACACACAACCTTTGGGTTACAAGTCCGACTCTCTAATCATAAGGCCACGATAACGAAGTCATTACCCTTTGACAAATGAAATATGAGATGGAAAAACTAAGGGCATATTGTCTCTGGTATTCAGAAATAAGGATTATATGGCTACGTCTCCAAGATTACAACAAATCCTAAGGCAATTGCAAAAAAGATTATGAAACTGTTTAAAACTGCAGGTGGTAAAAGGTGATAGTATCTTGTTGCAACTAAATGATGACATGGTTGTTGCTGTTGGAATAATAAAATGTCATATACTTGCTAGCACATTATGAATTGAGTACCCCTAGATATTGGCAAACATTCAGAATATAAGGATACATTGGAAATCATCTAAATTTGCACATTGCTGACGTCAAAGAAAGTTAGTGAAATGGAAGGTTAATCAAGTTTATGGGACCTTGCAGAGAGAAAAGAGAATAGCTTTCATCTATGAAAACACTCAATATCTTTTCAGACCAAATTGAACATGCTGTTGACTACAGGAGATCCTTTGATCTAATATTCATGTTATGAGCTGAGATCATCTATATAAATGTGGTTGCCTTCATTCACAATGTAAGTATGCATTAAATCAGATCCCTTACATTATTTTCATTTGCTACTTTAATGAGTATTGAACTAGACAACATACTTTCATATCATCAGCACAGCAGGGTAAATTTCCATGTCCAAAAATTTAATGTTTCATGCAACAGTGAGAACAGTGTATGGTATATTTCTATGAATTAGAAGCATTAGTGCTTCGACTACGATGTACAGAACAGGCAGGGAGATTGCATGTGTCTAAGTGGGACTCGAAACCGGGTCGCTGGCATGGGAGGCAGGCGCACTAACAAGTAGGCTAAAGACCACAGCCTCTCAGTCACTAGTGTGCCTCTTGAGAACAGGGGAGTGAGGTTTACCTGCACAGCAACTACCAGCTGGCCTCCGTTACACATGTGCATGCAAATGACGATAGCAGGTGCAAATATGCATACTGATATTCCTATTTGTGACAAGTGAACAGTGAAGGTTAAAGAAAAAAATGCAGCATGCACAACTAGATAGCTCTATGTACAGTAACTTTACTCAACTGTGGGATGAATGGCTTTTACCCCTCCTTCCTTTTCAAATCCTTTCTATTTGTCAAAAGCGAATACATATCTGAAAGTCTGAAATTGACCTATTCTGGTGACAAGCTCCTAGGAGAAAGAACATGGTCCTTAAAATTCTGAATGTAGAGAAGACTAATGAAGACACTGTGAAGGCCAAAGTGGGTTAAAAGGTGTGAGGTAAAAAACCTAGACTTAAATCTGGTTGATATTAGATCAGATTCCTCCCAATATTATATACTGTCTGTGGTTGCAAATAATTCAGTTCAGCACTCTTGCTCAGAAAAGTCTCTTTCTGACAGCAATGATTGGTTGTTTACACTGGAAATTACTGACAGGAGAGTGAGTGCCTTCCAAAAACCCTGTATAATGACCAGCACCAGGAATAAAAGCCCAAAGGAAATGTGGCTATTTGTCATTTGTACCATGCTTTATGAATAGCAGACTAGAATTCAGCTTCTTCAGGTTGAGAATTTAGCATGGGGCTACTAATCTAAAAAGATGTATGCTATTGCAAATGGCATTTAATTGGCTATTAATGATGTTTATGCTTTGAAAGGCTTCTCAGTACATTCACTGTGTGATGTTGCTGCTGTGTAATCCATTTCAAATAGATGGGCAAAATTACTTCTGCGCAAATTAGTATATGATTATGTCTCTATATGGATTTTTTCAATAGATTTTTCCCCCCCAATGGTGGTTGTGTTCAGTATCGTATCATAGCAGTCAGATGTACCGAGGTGGCCTTTTGAAGATAAAAAGTCTCATGAATTTTTCTTTCTGCCATTACCTGTGACACTTACTAAAGTATTAAGGCATAGCATCTCACAAATTGCACATGTCCTGCCTCACACAGTTTGTGCTACAGACACGAATGACACCTCAAATTGTGCAGCTTGCTGGGGAAAGGTGTGCTTTTTTGAATCTGATTTTTGCCTGGTGGATTTCTTGGATGCCAGAGCTATATCTAGGGACAAAAATATCATAGAGGCTTTGGATGAACTGTAAAAGAAAACCAGGACACTCTAGCATCCAATATGCTAAACACACTCAGAACACGCTGTGACTTATCTTGAACATGCAAACATCTAGTTTTTTAAATAATTTCTCAACATCTTTAAACTTTGTTAGTTAATGTTGAACTGACTCAAGTTGAATAACAACACACTGTTGTCTTCTGCAGAACTGCTTAAAGGGGTCATATGATGTTGCTAAAAAGAACATTATTTTGTGTATTTGGTGTAATGAAATGTGTTTATGCTGATTAAGGTTCAAAAAATACATTATTTTCACCATACTGTACATTATTGTTTCTCCTCTATGCCCCCCCTTTCTGAAACGCGTCGATTTTTACAAAGCTCATCGGTCTGAAAAGCGAGGTGTGCTCTGATTGGCCAGCTATCCAGTGCATTGTGATTGGCCGAATACCTCAAGCGTGTGACGGAAATGTTACGCCCCTCACCATACTGTGATGCCATGTCCCGGCCGGAGCTACGAGACAAAAACATTAAAACCCATTATAAACGAGGCATTTGTTGCATCCAGTGGGGACATAATTATGGATTATAATGACTTATACTGTCTTTTATGGGTTGCGTTGCATCGCGCCGCGTATCACATAAAACCATGTCTGCATTTGTGATCGGAGAAATGACAAACAACAAGCGCTACTCTACACTGCTCAAAACTCGCGTTTGAATCATCAGTGGCAAATCCTTCAAATATGAAAACATACTTGCAGTCTGTGAGTCAGAATAGCTGGCATTGTAGTCTACTCTCCCAGGATCAGGAAACAGTCCTCCATAAAATGTGCTGCACACATCTGAATATTTGGGTTGAACTGTTCTGGAACAGTGTTGTAAATATAATTTAATCACTGATTTCTAGTCGTGTCTTCTTTTGGAAGGCCAAACAAAGTAGTTTCGCTTTCACAACAAAACAGCGTCACACACCGCGACCTTGCGTGAGCGGAGGCCGGAGGCCTAGAGTGAGCCGAGGCCGGTGGGCTTGCGAACGGCACGGCCGGCGGATTCGACGAAGGAGCGTCCGGCGGGCTTGTGGCAACCACATGTGACGACCCCGAGCTGGACTCCGCTTCATCCACGGTGAAAGGCGATCGGGCGATCCACAGCGCAAAGTTGATGTATTTCCTCAGCGACCAGCACAGATCAGCTCTAGGCATGACGAAGTGAATATCGTCCTCTTTTGGAAGGCCATACAAAGTAGTTTCGCTTTCCCAACGAAACACAGCGTCTTCACGACATGGCGGCGGTGGCAACAACAATACTACAGCGAGAATAAAAGTTACGCCTTCTTTCTTTGCGTGAACATTTGGGCGGCATTATGCAAATCTTCCCACATCGTAGCGTAGACATGTGGGGGCGTGTTAGAACGAGCCGTTTTAGGTAGGCGTGGTTGACTCTTAACTTTTATAAAGAATATCTCTTTGGATTTGAGACTTTAGTCTTTGCAACTTTACAGAACTTCTTTATGCACCAAGAGCTTGAAACACTCCAAAGAGAAAGGAAAAATTTAAATCGCCTTTATTTGACCCCTTTAAGTAAGAAATAATTGATGGGCCATTGAATTATTCAAAAATAATACACATCCGAGGTGGTAATATAGTGCTGTCATATTAGTTTGCTTGGTCAGTGTCTTTGTGGATCTTGGTTCATTTGCTGTTGTAGCCTATAAGGACCATTAATTGAAATAACTGAACAATTTAGCAAAGTGCTATGAAACTGTAATGAGGTAGACAGACCTTGAACTACTTGAAAATAACTGCACATGTTCGTCAACCAATCAGAATCAAGTGTTCAACAGCTCTGTGATATAAAGCTAAACTAAATTTGTTTCAGAATTGATGAACTTGACATTTTGTCACAGTCTTCAGCAGGTGTGCCCAGGATGGCCACCAGATGACACTGGTTTCTGTGAGCACATGGCTTGTGTTGTGTTTGTTTGCTGCCATATGTGCTCTCTCCTGTCTATTGTCTTGCCCCGCCCATCTTGTTACCTCATTATTGTTTAAGTTGCTCCACCTGTGTCTCCCTCGCTAGCCTCCTCATTTGGTCTCCTATTTATTCTCCTGGTGTCTGTAATCCTGTACTGGGCCGTCGTTTTTCATTGTGTGTGTTATGTCTGCATGTAGTGCAGTTCCTAGCCTGCCTGTCTGTTTTTCCCCCTCGGGGTTGTTTTAGTTTGTTTTTGTTTCATTTTATTATTAAAAGAGAGAACCATTCATCCTGCACTTGAGTCCTCGCTTCATCTCTCCACACGCACCGTGACACATTTATTACACTGAACTAAATGAACACTGAAATGACTTGAGCTGAATAATGTAAAATATGTGTTCAGAAAAGTCTGAACTATTTTGTTTTGTCAAGTATTATAATCATATTCATGTCATGCATCAGATTTAGGGCCCCAATAAAACAGTTTTGCATGTCCAGTGTTTAAATTGTACATTTGGAAATTTGAACAAGCAAGACACATAGCGCTTTATACAATACAGACTGTTTCAAAGCAGCTTAGTAATAAACAGGAAAATAACAGAATGTTGTCCAATTAAATTGTGTCTCATATTTGCAGAAGTTTGTGTCATTGTTATTTCCTTGTTTATTACTGTGAAGCTCTTTTGAAACTATCTGTATTGTATAAAGTGCTGTAGAATTAAAGGTCACTTAGACACTGGACATGCAAAATAGTTTCATTCGGGCCTCAAATCTGATGCCTGACATGAATGTGATGATAATACTTGACAAACAAGATAGTTTGGACTTTTCTGAACACATATTTTTACTGCTAATTCAACCAATGAGACTGAAGTCCAGCTGTACTCTGTTACCATGTGAACTAATGTGCATGCAGTGTGCCCTTTTACATCCAAATAACCCACATAGCAAGAGTTCTCTCTGTCTGTTTTTGTATGTGCATTTTGATGAATCTATAGACTCTGTTCTTAAGTGATTTTTAATCCTGATACTTGGGGGTCCCGGCCCTGCATTTTGGTTGCTCTTATCTGACACCTTCAACTGAGGTCATGGAACTTTTACTAATGAGGTGATAAATTGAATTAATTGTATTCGATAGAAGAGACATTCAAAATGTTATGTGCTGGGGTTTCCCAAGAGCAGGTTTGAGAAACTCCTTTACAGAACAAGCATGTTATTTTACTATTGCGTTGGGAGATAAAGGCAAATGATTTTAAAGGGGTCATATGATGCAATTACATTTTTTCCTTTCTCTTTGGAGTGTTACAAGCTCTTGGTGCATAAAGAAGATCTGTAAATTTGCAAAGACTAAAGTCTCAAATCCAAAGAGATATTCTTTATAAAAGTTCAGAGTCAGCCACGCCCTCCTAAAACTGCTCATTCGAACACGCCCCCACATGTCTACCTCACTATGTGGGAAGATTTGCATAACGCCGCCCAAATGTTCCCGCAAAGAAAGAAGGCGTTACTTTTATTCTCACTGTAGTATTATTGTTGCCGCCGCCATGTCCTGAAGACGCTGTGTGCTTCGTTGTGAAAGCGAAACTACTTTGTTTGGTCTTCCAAAAGAGGACAATATCCGCTTCGTCATGCCTAGAGCTGATCCGTGCTGGTCGCTGAGGGAATACAAAAATCGACGCGTTTCAAAACGGCAGGGCATAGAGGAGAAACAATAATGTACAGTATGTGGAAAATAATGTGTTTTTTAACTTTAAACCGCATAAACATTTCATTACACCAAATAATGCTCTTTTTAGCAGCATCATATGACCCCTTTAATGGCCAATAACATTTAGTTTTTGTTGATATTCAGTTCTAAATCTCTGCAATTCTTCTGTTGATGCAGACAAAAGAAGACGCTCTGCCAGACTGCACTGCTATTCTTCATGCTGATCCAACAATGCAATGGCAAATTATTTGAGCTGTTTAGCTGCTAGTAGTCTGAATAAATGATGAGAGAAAGACTTTGTGAGTGCAAATGAAACATTCAAATAATAAGTGTAGGTTACTTAAGGCTTGTGAACTGCTTGAGATGAATGGGTATGCTAACAGAGAGCTCTCTACACAGACACTGAAACAATCACAACATCTAAATTAACTAGTTTTATTATTTAACCTGTTGAGCGGTATGGTTCCACATAGGATTTTTATTTCAGTGCCCCTGGGAGTACGGTCCCACATATGGGATTTTGAACGTTCGGTGACGTCACATAACTGCCCGATTCAAACTGTGCTTTCGCGCTTTGGCTGATGCTGAGCCAGAGAAAGATGTGCACTGCCCTTGTCATATTATCACAACTATGCAGTGTTTTTAACCACATAATGTTTATTTTAGGTTTCAGACATTTAAATACTAGTAAAACAATACATTTAGAGTTCGTAAAATACACACGGATGTTTATGGAAGCAGCAATAACAATCCATTCAAATATAACTTGCCGACGTGTTTTATTAATATCAGATACACATAGTGTAAGTAACTATAAAGTTCACTCTATTCTTCTCCCAGTTCACCGGCCACTTACATGTATTTCGGGAGAAACTGATACATTTACGTGTTGTGACAGGACTGTCTTAAAGGTGGGGTAAGCGATTTCTGGTAGCCAATGTTGACATTTGAAATCACCAAAACAAACACGCCTCTATTTTGATAGCTCCGCCCCACACATACGTACGCAACCCAGGCAATGATTAGTTCTGTGAAACAAAGCAAAACCAATGTCACACCGTGTCTACATCGGACGCGAGTGGCACGGCGCGACAAAATACTATGGAACTCATTATAATCAATGATGCTGTCTACACCATAGATATATATACATATCTATGGTCTACACTGGAGGCGGCACGGCATGACATGACAAATCCCTGACAGAAAACTGCTGCTACGTTCTATTTATGACGTATTGACACAAATTTCAAATGATTTTCAACGGTCACATTGTCGCGTCCAGTGTACTAGACAGACTTTAGCTGTTGCGGCGTGATTCACACCTGAGAAGACAAAGGCCCACATAATGAGCTGTGAACTTCCGTTGGCTAACCATCAGAGATCACCCTTCCGATTTCATTGACTCTCGCACATCACCCATCATTCATTGCACTGATTGCACTCAGCACGGATTGCACACAGCTGTTTCAAATCACTCCCTCACTATTTAACACTCACTCTGATCCCTTCCCTCTGCCGAGTATTGTTTAGCGCATATCCTTAGATAGCTACACT
>NW_015505613.1:29404-31178 GCF_001515645.1 Sinocyclocheilus grahami | reverse complement strand
GTATTCCTCCCTTTACCCTTGCCCCGGTGACTCTGTCTGCCAATCGTCGACCCACGCTAGCCCTAGGATTATTCTTGTGTCTTGCCAGCCATATTCCTGGTTGCCACTGTTTGACCCTGCCTGTCTTATGACCATGTCTCTGTCTTCTCCAAATAAAGCTTTGCATGTGGATCCGCACATCTCACGTCTCGTCAGCCCCGTGACATGAGCTGCATAATGAGCCTTTCAGTCAGGTGTGTGACTGAGAGGGAATTGCTACAAGAAAGAATGTGAGGAAAAAAGATATGTATATATTTTTTGTTTGTAGTTAATTTAGAATACATATAACTATCACATAAAATAACTCATGGGAGTGTGTGCATCACATGGTCTTAGCTGTGGTCCAGGTTCTTGTGCAGGCAGGAATCTCCATTTCCATGACCAAGTGGGCTGCTTTGCTTTAGCTCTCTTTGCAACAGGTTCTTTTGCACTGTTATTCTCACATCTGAAATAAAAAAGCACATATGCTGTTTACACAAACTACATTATTAACATTATTATGATGTTCACTGATACTAGTACCAATTTATCGAAACAAAGAACACAATTACCACATAGCAAAAATAGTGTACCATACAGCAAATAAATCAAATGAAAGTAACATCTGTAAAATAGTGAATGCACACTTACTCTGAATGGAGTTGAAAACTGAACGACCGCCCCCTTACTGTGAGAGATGCAAAAGAATTTTATAAACAATTGTAAGCATTTTTTCCCCACAGTACCTTAGTATAGTATGCATACTTCATGAGAAAACAGAATGCCAATAACAAAGAAACTACATTTTAACACTATCAACCACAAATAATATTACCATATATTTTAATATAATAAATACAATTACTATACTGTGCACTTACTCAGTAGGATTTTCCAGCGAACTCAAAACTGAACTACTCGGTATGATTTTCCAGCGAACTCAAAACTGAATGACACGTGTGCCTTTCTTGAGCAATTATGTGAGTGATGCAGCCACAGTCCTAAACGAAAACTGAAACATTTGTTAGCAATTACCAGAAGATGCATAGCTGATAAATAAATTGCATCACTGATAAGAAAGGACGCGCGTATATGTCTGTCGATGCTTTCACTTGGTGTTTGCATATACATGTATTTTAGCAGTGTGTGGACACAACCACCCTGCAATGATAAAAATCCATTCACTCCTTTTTTTAATCCCCCAAAATCTTAAACAGTGTGAATTATCAAGCCGTTTAGATGTTCTGAGCAGTATGATGTCATATTGTTCAGGCCCCACCCACAACCGCTGATGTACTGACCAATATTAGCATATTTTCGCCCTCAGCCAGTTGTCCAAAGCCCATCATTTTCTCCAAGCTCCAGCAGCTGTAGCGACAATGTCTTCAATGCAGGTGTTTTGTAGTTTTGTGATGTAGAAGAACATAAGAATCTTAAATGTCTCCCGACATCAGAGCCACTGAGGACGCAGTGCATTAGTTTTGTTTTTAATGGTAATGCGCCACTGAATACACCTAAATTCGTTTATGTCTGCGCAAATAATTTTACTCCAGACTGCTTTCTGAACGAGGGACAATTCAAGGCAGGTTTTGTTAAAAAGTTAAAACTCAAGGATAGATCAGTACCCATTGTTCGTGATCCAGCTGCATCTCCAGAAGAAGTAAGTCTGACACTTTATATTTTTTATGATTATTTGCAAATCGCCTTCCAAGGAAGAAAGGGGCGGGGGAGCAGAGCTCATTAGCATTTAAAGGGA
>NW_015505613.1:22370-29046 GCF_001515645.1 Sinocyclocheilus grahami | reverse complement strand
GACCACTGAGGAATTTTAACCAAAGTATGTTGCAGACCGTTCATGAAGACCCTAAAGAATCATACCAACTTGTGGAAGATCAATGTCCCCTTTGAAGCACAGCCACCACAAAATCAGACATACTTTGATATCATTCTGAGGTTAAATACATATTTAAAATCATAACAAGAAATATTTTATTAGCTATGATACCGTTTTTTGAAATCAAATCTTTACATAGCTATGACAGTAAACGCTGGAATCTAACAATGCCTTGGAAAAAAAGAGTTAATCTTTAAAAAATGAAGCATAGCTATACATAAACCCATATAGGAAATAAAAGAGTTATCGAATAAGCATGTTCTAATCTCCTGAAACATTGGTGTTTCATATTTTAGAGCAGTCACTGCAATTTATGAAAGAAATCAATTCAATCTGTATGTGGGAGTGTGTGTGTGAAAAAATCAGATGTAACCCCCTTTGTAATCCTTAACATTTTCATAAGTAACTGTAATTTAATTACAATTACTTTTATTTTGTAATTAAATTATGTAATTCCGTTACATGTAACTAGTTACTCCCCAACCCTGCGTACAGGTCATCACAATGGAAGACGATTTTGATATATCAACAGACCATGTGGAGTATTACTCTTATATGTACGGTCAAGTATGAAGGAGCATTTTAGTTATTTTCGCTGTTATCATTCAAATCTGCAAAAAGTTCCACTGGCGGAACTGTCGACCCCAGGAGGTTAAGCATTCTTTTGTTTCACAGACGTTTTCCTCTTTTGTTTTTTATCTGCCATCTCTATCTTTCTGTCCTCGGCTCGCTAATGTCCGTCCTGTGCACTGAACGCTCTCTCCTCCACATCATGAGTAGACACGCCCCTTACTGCTGATGCGGCGCGGCACGACACGAAAAATCCCCGACAGAAAACTGCTGCTGCGTTCTATTCATGACGAATTGACACAAATTTCTAATTATTTTCAACGGTCGCTTTGCTGTGTCCAGTGTACTAGACAGACTTTAGCTGTTGCGGCGCAGACACAGTGTTACTCTCCTATCGAGAAGAAACAAAGCAACCTCGGTGTCCGATCGCAGGCCTTCCTTCCACTCCTTGAGTTCTCTCCAGCGCTGGAAAGCTGATCCGATATTTACACGGGTCCTACTTCTTGCCTTATGCCTTCTTTTGTTCCGCAGACGTTTTCCTCTTTTGTTTTTTATCCGCCATCTCTATCTTATCTATCTGTCCATCCTGTGCACTGAACTCTCTCTCCTCCACATCACGAGTAGATACGCCTCTTACTGCTTATTGACTACAAGTTTGTTTTGCTATTCGGCCCGAATCAGTTTTCTAAAGCGTTTTTGAAAAATCGCTTACCCCACCTTTAACTGCAGCGCGAACAAACATGGCGGCGCCCATCTCACGTTATTGAGCATGATCAAGATCATTTATAAAGGTTTGTAAACCAAAAAACACTCATTTACACATATTTGTGAATCGTAATGTCAGATAGTTGATGATATGGTAAGCAAGCTAATGAATATTTTGAATAAAAAAGGAAAAACGAAATAAAAGCGATCCATCTGTCATACATTGTGGCCGCGGTGTGTCACGTGACAAACAGGACGCATCGCCATGGAAACAATAAAGGAGAAACGTTCTAAAATAACGGTCGCCTAAAAAAATCTCTGGGGGGACCTCTAGAATATTTTAAACTCACCAGTGAAAGGGTTAAATAAAAATATTAACATCTATGAATCAAGCTACATACATTCATTTATACCCCCCAAAAAACTACTACTACTAATAATAATATGGGTTAAATCAGGTAGAAATAGTTACTTTAAGGTAACAATTGCACTTCTAGCACTGTATAGTAGGTTGTGAGATGCCAACAGAAGTGGAGAGCATCTGTTGTCACGAATGGACCATAGCAATGCCACAACTACAAGACGCTGACGAGGACATTGCCGAGGGTGTCCCATCACACACCTGCCTGACTGAAGATCCAGACTTTTCTCCACTGTTGAGCCGCAGCGTTTTGCACGTTGTGTCTAGCTTGCCACGTATAAACTGGAGGCGGCGTCCAAGGCCAGAGGGACCCAATGGCACGCTGTCAATAGAGTGAGTAATGCCAAAAAACACTCATTTACACATATTTGTGAATCGTAATGTCAGATAGTTGATGATATGGTAAGCAAGCTAATGAATATTTTGAATAAAAAAGGAAAAACGAAATAAAAGCGATCCATCTGTCATACATTGTGGCCGCGGTGTGTCACGTGACAAACAGGACGCATCGCCATGGAAACAATAAAGGAGAAACGTTCTAAAATAACGGTCGCCTAAAAAAATCTCTGGGGGGACCTCTAGAATATTTTAAACTCACCAGTGAAAGGGTTAAATAAAAATATTAACATCTATGAATCAAGCTACATACATTCATTTATACCCCCCAAAAAACTACTACTACTAATAATAATATGGGTTAAATCAGGTAGAAATAGTTACTTTAAGGTAACAATTGCACTTCTAGCACTGTATAGTAGCTATATTAGAAATCCTTATAGAACCAATTATTGCTTGAAAGTTCAAGTCCAAAAAAAAATGTTGTTGACAAGCAAACAGGAACAGCTGCAAGCATCATGATTTTTATCCAATTTGAAATATATATATATATACATAATATCACAGGCAACTGACATTTAAAATATCATTATATTTTTTGTAATAGCTGTTGGGTAAAGAATTGAACATAAAATCTAAATAGTATAGTTTACATTTAGCTGGAAATCAAAAAATAACTAAATAAAACAAATTCTATCATCTATCGATCTACTTATTTGAATTGTTCTAACAACATTTATACAACAGTTCTATCTGGTTCTTGATTCTGATTGGCTGATAAGAGTGCGATATTAGCATGATAAACAGAACTCCTTCAACCGTTTCAACGTTTGCTTGCATTATTTCTCAGCGAGTGTCATGGCGGACACATCTGTGCTTTTGTGGAACTCTGTAATTGGACGAATTCATGTTATTTTTATTTATTTATTTAAGCAATGCTATATATGAATGAATGAATGAATGATGCATTTATATAGCGCTTTATTGTGTATTGTTGTACACCCAAAGCACTTTACAATCATGTAGTGGTTACTTTTTATTTATTCATCCAAAATTGATGAATTCCGTGGCATTCCGCGCCATAGAGTAAATTACGTTTTTATGAATGGACTCCGCGATCCCGTCTCCGTTTTTGCAGAAACCATATGGCCCTGAACGAGTTGCAGGGGTGACATCACGTCACAGGGTCTCTCTTTCTCTCTCTGTAGCGTATGCATCGCAAAATACACAAAACTACATACAGTTGCCTTAAGGACTAACATGCAGATGTCTACAAAACAGGGTTTCATAACTCAGAGATCCACTGTCCTGGAGTTTAGCTCCAACCAGGGTTGTCAAAAGTACAGACGTCGGTACTGACATACAAATCTTACACATCTTTTACACTCTTCACTGAGCACAGATTCACAAGTGTTTGAATGCAGGCATCTATCAGCGAATCCCTAATATATCCACTGTTAAATGGATCTGCTGATAGACGCCTGCTTTCAAGACCCAAACGGTGAATGTGATTTCACCAAGTACCTTGTTGATATCCTTGTTGATCCTGGAACATCCCAATCAACCAATCAGATTTGAGGAACAAGTTTACAGGAAATGTCAGTTTTAGGCTTACAACAAGGGTTAGGTGCTTCTACACCCCTGTTATTCAGCTATCATTTCCCTCTGATTTTAGGGATAAATTACGGTTAGGTTAAGGGGTAGGGGTAGGGATAGGTCTATGTCTTTGGACAGAAATGTTGTCCAGGATAAAAAAAAATGGTGATCCAGGAACATGTCTGACTTGGCAAAAATCACAGCAACCACTTTCAAATGTTCCAGTGTTTATCTGTGTAAGTGCTCAGTGAAAAGCAGGAAAGATGTGTATTTACAACATGTCTTTGAAGCGATGATTATTGTAGCCAATCACAGACATATCTGTTGTGAGCATGTGAACACCAATGGCCAATCAGAGGTGTTTAAGAATCCACTTAACAGCTCTCAAAATGCTAGGAGGAAATGATGGTATCGTCACATTCGAAAAATTTCAGTACCGATTTGGTACCAACGTCAGTACCAAACAGTATCAAACTCAAAAGACCTTCTTGAAGACTTTGATTTGCTTGTTCGAGTTAATCTCTGCAGGACAGTGGAGCTCAGGAGCCAGAATTGAGAAACCCTGCTGTAAACTATATCCCACCGCTGCCAGGACAGGAGGGAAGTCGTGGCCTAATGGTTAGAGAGTCGGACTCATAACCCAAAGGTTGTGGGTTCGAGTCTCGTACCGGCAGGGATTGTAGGTGGGGGGAGTGAATGTACAGCACTCTCTCCCACCTGCAATACCATGACTGAGGTGCCCTTGAGCAAGGCACCGAACCCCAACTGCTCCCCGGGCGCCGCAGCATAAATGGCTGCCCACTGCTCCGGGTGTGTGTTCACGGTTTGTGTGTGTTCACTGCTGTGTGTGTGCACTTTGGATGTAAATGCAGAGCACTAATTCTGAGTATGGGTCACCATACTTGGCCACACGTCACTTCACTTAAACTGCCATGTTGCAATTTAATTTTACAATTTTGTCTTTGGACTTTACTGAACACTTTAAATTTTTTGTTTTGTTTGATAAATGTTTTTAACTTCCTTCAACCTTTCAAACTATTTTCAACCACATTACAATTTCTAGACTTGTTCATGTTTTCATTACATTTGTGTGTGTGTGTGTTTTTCAAATAGTTTTAGTATTGCTATTAATAGCCTTGCGTTTTAGAACTGCTACCCAGTTACATTCTTATAAGTTGACCAAAAATCGTTCACAACATTTGAAAAGCAATTTGCATCTTTGATCTATTTCATTTTCATTGATTCATTTTTTTCTCCTTTTGTTCAGCCCAGCATGTAAATGTTTGACTGGTGTTCTTCTCAGTTGGACAGGATTTTCCCTAAAGGCTGTCACTCTGCAGCAATGTGCCATAACCATCACACCATTATTTTGTTAGTAGGGTCCTAAGAGTACAACTTGATGCATAATTTATCAATCATTCAGTCTCTCCATAGCCAAAAACTTTCATGAAAACATTCTCTTTCATTTTTGTATTTATGCAACAGAGTGCTGCAGAGTGATCAACAAGTGTAGCATAGACTTAATGAGATCAGAACGACACGAATGGTAATGCATTATTAGTCTCCCAAACCAGGCAGAGGCAGATGGTCGTCCTACTTGAACTGAATTCTGCTTGTGCTTTTACTTGAAGGAGGTGTTTATTATGTGGAGAAAGCAAGCTGTTAGCATTACCATTTATTCTCGGCTGGCGCAGGACCCAACGGAAATATGAGATTTGCTATCTGACATCTTTGCTTCTTAAATATGCCTAATTTAAGCTGAAGGAAAATGTTATCATGACAACACTGACTGTCTGATGGCACCTCAAGAGCACAGTCCTATTTCCTCATATGCTGAGCTTTGGCATCTAAGTACACCTCACACTTTTAAAAGCCAAAAAAAGAAGAATCAGGCACTAGTACAACACTTTCAACCAGTCATTTTCCCAACATGTCAAAAAGATCAAAGAAAAAAGTAAAACAATGCAGTTGTATTTTGAAATGTTTTAACTAATCTAGCGCTTAACTAATGATTATTTTGCTAATCAAGTAATCTACTAATTATTTTGACAAGTGAGTAATCTGATGTTTTTTTGTAATACAAATAGAACTAAGTGAAAAACAGGCTTTAATATGACTATATTTATATATAAATTAATGATGAGGCAATAATAATTGGCCTCAAATAAAGTATCAAAACCAAGTACATGGTTTTATTGAACAACACTGTTAAAAACAATGTAATATGCCTATATTATAACAAATACCTGCAGAGGGTGCCAACGGCCTGGTGATGTTTCATGTATTTCAACCATGTTTAAATCCATTTAATTTTAATATTTGGCCACATGCAAAGTCCAAACTTTATTTTGAAATCGCAATGTACAATAAATCGCATATTTACAAATATGTTGATGTATTCTCCTGTGTTGGCATTGGTTTAAATGATTTACATTACAAATCAAGTGTGTTTTCCCAGATGAATGTTAAGCAACCAAAACTCACCGCATATACAGAGGAAGAGTTTAGCCCCTTTCACACATACAGTCTTTACTGGTAAATTACCATTAAGAGATCATGTGTGAACAGGACCTTTTAAAAAATACAGGTAATGCATTCTGGCAATCATAGCATTCTTATGGAGATGACGTGATTACTCTGATATGTTTACAAAGCTCTGCTGCTTTTTTAATAGCTTTTCTATGTAAATATGACGCTAGATGGAAATCTTTGACCATTGCGCCTCGCATCTTTTTCAATGTGTCACGCTCGAGACCCAGGCTTCTTTTCCATTCATCAGCTGCGACTCTGCAGTTGGATACTATTATGCGCATCTCGTGTTTATAAGAGCAAAACCTTTTGTGCCCGTATTCACAAAACATTTTATCTTACCACTAAGAGTTCTCCTAAATAGCAGTAAAAGTTTTTAGCTAAGAGTATTCTATTAAAATAGAATAGAAAGCGCTAGAGTTAGAGGGTCAAATAAAG
>NW_015505613.1:14784-17053 GCF_001515645.1 Sinocyclocheilus grahami | reverse complement strand
TCAGCTAAATATCTACAGTGGATCTAAAATATTCATAATTAATTAACTAGTCATAACTAGTTATGGTTAATTATTCATATTTCCCATGAGCTGATTCGTTACACCATTTTCCAATAGGGTTGACAGGAGAATCTGGTGGTTCACCATATCAAAAGCGGCAGAGAGATCCAGCAAAATAAGTATAGAAGATTTGGAAGCTGCTCTTGCCAGTCTTAGGGCTTCAACAACTGAAAGCAAGGCAGTCTCAGTCGGTATATTCTGTTTAAATGTTGAGGGAAAAACACCAGTGTGAATGGAAGTGTTAACAATGTGAGTGAGTGCAGGTACAACGGCAGGAGAAATGGCTTGAAGGAGATGAGATGGAATAGGATCAAGCGGACAAGTAGTAGGATGATTGGAAAGGATGAGTTTAGAGACTTCTGCCTCAGAGAGTGGAGAGAAGGATGAAAATGAGTGTATGTTTGCTGGTAAGATGTGTTTGACAGTTTGTGGTGTGGCAAATTGTGCACTGAGGTTTGTAATTTTATTAATGAAGAATGTGGCAAAGTTGTCAGCTGTTAGCACAAGTCATAAACCCCGCCCTCTCCATGTAAATGACTGGGACTTGAGTCAAAATAAAAAAATTAATTACACTTCCAATACAATTTTCCGAAAGATGGTTTTGGTCATTAAAGGTAGTTGTTATCACACTAATATATGTTCAATTGTTTGTTTTTGTGATAAGTTTGATTTTAGCTAGTAATTTGATGCTGGTAAGATGTGTTTGACAGTTTGTGGTGTGGCAAATTGTGCACTGAGGTTTGTAATTTTATTAATGAAGAATGTGGCAAAGTTGTCAGCTGTTAGCACAGGTCATAAACCCCGCCCTCTCCATGTAAACGACTGGGACTTGAGTCAAAATAAAAAAATGAATTACACTTCCAATACAATTTTCCGAAAGATGGTTTTGGTCATTAAAGGTAGTTGTTATCACACTAATATATGTTCAATTGTTTGTTTTTGTGATAAGTTTGATTTTAGCTAGTAATTTGATGCTATAAAAATGGGGCATGTCGTTATGGTTAATTGGGTCTGCGGGAGTTTGATACCGCGGCTCCACCTCGCGACACTACTGCGCAGACTCTGGCTCCAAATGACGTCATTTACTCAAGATGGCAGCGGCCATACTGAGATGCTTTGGCTTCACTTTTCTATAGTGGAAGGAATAGGAGACGCGTCGTCCATCTTTTTTTCAGTCTATGGTGCATTTCGATTGAAAGGGTCCCTATGCAGTGTTCACTGCTCCCTACTCCCTAAGCACGGTATATCCGTTGAAGTGGACTTCACTGACAATAATCGCTCATTTGGAACGCCCTGGAACGTCATCAAAGAAAGGCAATGACGGGGTCACACAAATTATTATATAACATAAATAAATATTGTAATTTATTTTATTTCAAATTGAAATACATATAAAATACATTTACAATTATGTATCTAATAAATATAGTCAAAATGTATATGTTTAGACCGTTAACAGATTGTTGTGGTCTCATCTCGTGCGCTTTTCCACATGCAGCCTCAAAGTTAACTCTCCTGACATAAATAAAGTAAAATAAAAAAATTACAGAGCCCAGAAAATTACTTTCTCCCTGCTTTTACTTAGTTTCACCTATTCATACAATACAATATGTAAATGTAACATTCATGGCCATAACCATTCATAAATACTCTAATTTGTATAATAACAACATTTATTGCAACCCCTCCATTGCAGAGCCTTTTAAAACTCTTCTAACGACTCTGCTTTATCGTTAGTTCTGACTGGTGACACGGTGCGCAATGACAGCTGGGTGATTTTACCTCTCCACTTCCGGTGAAGTGATGTATTGATGTTCCCTTATTCCCTATGCTATGTTCACTCCCTTCAGATTGGAATCTCACTTAAAATGGCGAAATACCCTGTGAAGTCCATTTTGCAGTCCACTTACGGTCGAATGGAACGCACCTTAAGAGTAAGGGAGGGGTTGACCTCGTTGCTATGGATGACGTCAGCATGCTTACTAATTATGCACACAGTGATTGGCTGATAGGGGCAGGCTCTGTCAAGAGATTTATACATAGAAATATTGTAGAGCACGATTTTATGTTGCCATATTCAAATGCAAGCGAAGAGTCACTATTTAAATAAGTTTATGTTCAGCTAATTGTCAGCCTCTTACCTCTCAACCTTCTTGTAAACAATTAGCGAATAGACAGCCTTTTAATTAACAGAGTGGAATAATCATGG
>NW_015505613.1:11104-14687 GCF_001515645.1 Sinocyclocheilus grahami | reverse complement strand
ACCATACTGTGATGCCGTGTCCCGGCCGGAGCGACAAGACAAAAACATTAAAACCCATTATAATCGAGGCATTTGTTGCATCCAGTGGGGAGAGATTACTGTCTTTTTACGCGTTGCGTTGCATCCCGCCGCGTAAACATAAAACCATGTCTGCATTTGTGATCGGAGAAATGACAAACAACAAATGCTACTCTACACTGCCCAAAAAACTTGCGTTTGAATCATCAGTGGCAAATTCTTTAAATATAAAAAACGTACTTACAGTCTGTGAGTCAGAACAGCCGGCATTGTAGTCTACTCTACCAGGATCAGGAAACAGTCCTCCATAAAATGTGCTGGACACATCTGAATATTTGGGTTGAAGTGTTCTGGAACAGTGTTGTAAATACAACTTAACCGCTGATTTCTAGTTGTGTCCTCTTTTGGAAGGCCAAACAAAGTAGTTTCGCTTTCACAACGAAACAGCGTCACACACTGCGGCCTTTAGTGAGCGGAGGCCTAGAGTGAGCGGCGGCCTAGAGTATGCGGAGGCCAGCTTGAGTGAGCAGAGGCAGGCAGGCATGAGAACGGCGCGGCCGGCGGATTCGACGAAGAAGCGTCCGGCGGGCTTGTGGCAACTACATGTGACGACCCCGGGCTGGACTCTGCTTCGTCCACGGTGAAAGCCGATCCGGCAATCGACAGCGTGAAGTTGATGTATTTCCTCAGCGACCAGCATGGATCAGGGCATGACGAAGCGGATATCGTCCTCTTTTGGAAGGTCAAACAAAGTAGTTTCGCTTTCACAACGAAACACAGCGCCTTCACGACATGGCGGCGGAGGCAACAACAATACTACAGCGAAAATAAAAGTTATGCCTTCTTTCTTTGCGTGAACAATTTGGAGGCGTTATGCAAATCTTCCCACATCGTGACGTAGACATGTGGGGGCGTGTTAGAACGAGCCGTTTTAGGTAGACGTGGTTGTTACAAGCACCAAGAGCTTGTAACACTCCAAAGAGAAAGGAAAAATTGAAATCGCATCATATGACCCCTTTAAAGAATTGTGCTATAATAACCCCTACAAATACAACTCATTATATACACTACTGTATAAACACTTTAACAGACATGTAGATGTTTGTGAAAGATGTTTTCTGTTTTGGAGGGATGAATATTTTTAAATCATACCCTATTTATTGCATCAAAATGTGTTAATACTTTACTATATTTAAGGTTGGATAATTTTATGAATTTATTTCAACAATACATAACTACAATAACTTTGTCTAGTGCTCTTATGAAAGTTTATAGCATGATTTGTGAAAATTTAACTATACTGATGACTGAATGACATAGCAAAGACTTCTTCATGGCTAAGTTTTGCGTATTTCATTTCATTCTGTAACCTACTTGTTCTACAGATCTGTGTGTACTGTGTGCAACTTCCTACTTTATTAACTTTCTAAAGTGTTAAATTAAGTGGAAACGACAAGTAGAAAAACGCTTATAATAACTGGATCTGGCAACACGGAGGCTGCGCCCGCGCGCTCGCTCACAACTATCTCAAGCCTCGTTCACTCAGCCAGTGCCTGGCAGCGATCATTTTCATAACAGGGACGCTAAACATTCTTGCAAACTGTCTAAACTGAATTATACATGGCATGCAGGCATTCATATGAGGAGTTTAACAGCAAATTAGTCATTCAAAGAACAAATTTTATTTTTGAACATGAAAAATTTACAGAGGTCCGGACCTCGGTGGCCTCATAGCTGGTTACGGGCCTGATAATACCCATGTGATTAAGGCGATATACCTTTTTAAAATCTCATTATCGTCAAATGTTTCTAACATGTTTACATGTTAGAAACATTTTTCAAGTAGGGTTGCCACCCGTCCCTTAAAGGAATCGTCCCGTATTTAAAGGTAAAATGATGCATCCCGTATCAAATCAATAACGGGATGCGATTTGTCCCGTATTTTACAAAGGCAAACAAGCTGAATCAACAAATAAGTATTTTGCTCCGTTTATAAAGCTAATAGCAATTATAATGCAATTAATTTCATAAGAAGTTAGAGAAGCTCATCTAGGCGTCTTTGTTTCCATGGCGATGATGGAGTCTCCAGAACGCGTGCTGTTAAAGCCCTTTCATGCGAACGCAGCATGTGCTGCAACATCGAGGAGCGCACGTCCGCCCTTTGAACACAAGACTCTCCAGATGTAGAGCTGAACGGTAAAGTTATCAGTGGGTCTGTCCAGTAACTAATGATGAATGCGCAGTTTGCAGAGGAGCATTTGCTCACGGTGGACCGTGGACTGTGAAAATTTTCACACTCCCACAAGTTGTTCCAAACCTGTAATAATTTCTTTCTTCTGTTGAACATAATAGAAAATACTTTGAAGAATGTGGGTAACCAAACAGTTTCTGGTCCCCAATGACTCTGATAGCATTTTTTCTCTACTATGGAAGATACTGAGGACCAGCAGCTGTATAGTTACCCACATTCTTCAAAGTATCGTCTTTTGTGTTCAACACAAGAAAGATCTTGCAGGTTTAGAACAACTTGGGTAAATTAGCCTTTTTCACACATCTGTGTTTCTGGCTTCCGGATTGGCGCTTGCAGGGTAAAAGTTTTTCCGGTGACAATTGCGGCTGTACTTAACAATAATGAGTTCGAGAATCATTTGGATAGTCTGTTAGAGCTTCATAGACATAAAGAGACGCGCCGCTTCTGCGTTATTCATTCAAAATATTAGAGAAATATGGAAGCTCAATGCGGAGAAGATCTTGAATGGGTTAAAGGGGTCATATGATGCGATTTCAATTTTTCCTTTCTCTTTGGAGTGTTACAAGCTCTTGGTGCATAAAAAAGATCTGTAAAGTTGCAAAGACTAAAGTCTCAAATCCAAAGAGATATTCTTTATAAAAGTTAAGAGTCAGCCACACCTCCCTAAATCGGCTCGTTCTAACACGCCCCCTCATACTTACATCACTATCTGGGAAGATTTGCATAACGCCGCCCAAATATTCACGGAAAGAAAGAAGGCGTAACTTGTATTCTCGCTGTAGTATTGTTGTTTCCGCCGCCATGTCGTGAAGGCGCTGTGTGTTTCGTTGTTAAAGCAAAACTACTTTGTTTGGCCTTCCAAAAGAGGACGATATCTGCTTCGTCATGCCTGGAGCTGATCCGTGCTGGTTGCTGAGGAAATACAACAACTTTGCGCTGTGGATCGCCGGATCGGCTTTCACCGTGGACGAAGCGGAGTCCAGCCCGGGGTCGTCACATGTGGTTGCCGCAAGCCTCCTTCGTCGAATCCGCCGGCCGCGCCGTTCTCAAATCCGCCGCCTCTGCTCACTCTAGCCCTCCGGCCGCTCCTCACTCTAGCCCCCAGCCGCCGCTCACTCTAAGCCGCCGTGTGTGACGCTGTGTTTCGTTGTTAAAGCAAAACTACTTTGTTTGGCTTTCCAAAAATGGACACAACTAGAAATCAGTGGTTAAGTTGTATTTACAACACTGTTCCAGAACACTTCAACCCAAATATTAAAATGTGTGCAGCACATTTTATGGAGGACTACAATGCCGGCTGTTCTGACTCACAGA
>NW_015505613.1:6111-11064 GCF_001515645.1 Sinocyclocheilus grahami | reverse complement strand
GCACTATATAGGATAAATCACTATACAGGATTTACCCTATTATACTTATCTACACGAATTGATAGGTGAAACAACAAACAGCCACTCACAAATAGTCTATAAACAAAGCATCCGGCTGTCTTCGAGTTCACATGAACAACGGTTAAAGTTACTTGTCGTCAGGCTACAGAAGAATACCATAATTCCTCCGTTCAATTAGGCCTAAGACATCGAGAGTCACGCAGACCTATATAACAACCCAGCCACAACACATAATTGCGAATAACATGCCTTACCTTAACACAGAATCGACCACCGAGTCCAATGTTTATATTTTTTCTACGAATCTTTGAGTTACCATGTACTAAACATGAGTGGAATTTGCACCGCAGCGCCCCCACACCTTGATGCTCATGACATGACTAGCAAGTATAATTATCTTTATTGAAGTGAATTAGGTATTTTTTATATTTTTGCAATTTTACACATAATAATCCACGATGATCACATTACACAAAACTGAAATTGCACGTCAAAATAACACATTGTCAAAAAATTTTGAGACCCCCCAAAATTTCACAAATCACGTTTTCAGGGGAGCCCATGTCTTATTAAGGGGAGCCGAGCTCCCCCTAGCTCCCCTGTAGTTCGCACCCTGCTTCAACCCAAATATTCAGATGTGTGCAGCACATTTTATGGAGGACTGTTTCCTGGTCCTGGTAGAGTAGACTACAATGCCGGCTGTTCTGACTCACAGATTGTAAGTACGTTTTTTATATTTAAAGAGTTTTTATATTTTATATTTTTTATATTTAAAGCGAGTTTTTTGGGCAGTGTAGAGTAGGGTTTGTTGTTTGTCATTTCTCTGATCACAAATGTAGACATGGTTTTATGTTTACGCGGCGCAATGCAATGCAACACGTAAAAAGACAGTATAAGTCATTATAATCCATAATTATGTCCCCACTGGATGCAACTAATGCCTCGTTTATAATGGGTTTTCATGTTTTTGAATCATCGCTCCGGCCATAGTGTAAGAATGACAACAAATCCACGTGTTCTAGTCTACTAATAATACAATAATCAAAAAACTTTTTAAAGGAGTATTTACCAGAAATATTATTTACCAGAATTTATTTAAGAGAAAAATGTAAATGTGCAGTATTTCTGAAAAAAAAGAGTTTAAAAAAATTTATTGGAGTTGCTTTTGATTATTAAAATTTAATGGAACCAATAAAATGGAATCCAAAAAATAATGGAAAACAGAATTAGGTAAAGATAAAACTGTAAAACTCAAAGTCGGCATGAAATCAAAATTGACTTTATGTACTTTACTAGCGCACATTGCTAGTCTTGATGTAAACAATTAATCCGTGCAAGTTAATCTGCTGAAAAAAATAGTTTGTCTTGGTAATCTTTAATCAAAACCTGAACATTTACTTCTGCTCTGGAATGGCATTCCTTTTCTGATGACGTCAGTTTGACGGCTTGGGCAGAATATCCTTAAACACACCCCTCCAACCGTTAGATTGCTATGAGTGAGAGACAGAGAGGAGGAGCGCAAACATAAAACCATGCCCTCTATTCAAAATTCCGTTTCAGCTGGAAATAGGTCACTACTGTCAGGGATAGTCCAGCTTCGTCAGGCCCAATCACCTCACACACCCGTTCCCAATCACCGGAGTACTAATCAGCTGCACCTGTCACCACCTCATCAACCCTAGCTCAAATACTCAGTCACTGCAGTCTGGTCTTGAGTTCACTACGCTGCTCCTTACCTGTCTCACGAACCGGACTCCAACCTGTGCCCACCTGTCTCCATCGAAAGTCATCTTCATTCCGATCCTGGAAGGACCCAAGAAACATTCACCACGTGAGCCCGATCCCTGCTGTTCCCAGAACTGTTTCCCTTGAACCCGTTTGCTCTCCATCTCTTCCCTCAGCACCTCCGTTCAATAAAGAACCCTGCTTACCTGTATATCTCCGTTGTGGTCTCCTTCTGTACTGTGACAGAAGACCAGACCTAAACCCAAGCTAAACATGGAACCTCAACCACAGAACCCCACTTCACTGGAGGATTTAATTCAAGCCTTTCGAAAACACGTTGTGTCTGTCTCCCACAGTCCCATGGCCCGGCCCGCTATCTTCTCCAGTGAGGCGGAGGATTGTGGTGGCTTCTTGTTACAATGCTCCCTATACTTCGAGATGCAGTCTCAAGCCTTTCCCAATGACCGCACCAAGGTTGCCTTCATGATTTCTCATCTCGCAGGTCGCACTCTTCACTGGGCCCAGTCCATGTGGGAGAGTAACAGCCAGACCATTCGCACTCTATCTACATTTACATCCCATTTCAAAGAGGTGTTTAGCCACGCAGCCGCAGAAATATCCGTTCATGATCAGCTCTTCCGCATCAGTCAAGGCACGGCATCCGTGAGCGAGTATGCCATCAAATTCCGCACTCTGGCGGTGTCTAGTGGATGGAATGAGGTGGCCTTACTTACTGCGTTTCGGCAAGGGCTTAACGCCGACATTCGCCTTCAAATGGTAATTTTTGATGATACCGTGGGAATGGAGAACTTTATTCAGAAGGCTCTCAAAATCTCCCAACATCTCCAGGGCTGTAACCAGGCCCTGCCACTCTCCTCACCGTCCACATCCGCCTCACCGGCTCCAGCACCCGGACCCATGCAAGTTGATTCGTACCATCTCACCCATGCGGAGCGTACACGGAGGAATTCATCTATTTTCTGGTGCTGGAGAATTCCACCGTGGAGATCATCCTGGGACGCCCCTGATTAACCCAACACTCACCCATAATTAACTGGACAACCAACAAAGTTCTACAATGGAGTGAGTACTGTGCGGAACTGCATGCCCAAAATTCATCCTCTGTCACTCGGTCTCCTCCCTGTCTGTGCTACCACCATAGAGAGTCCCAAACCCACCGAACATCACAGCATTCCCTGTGAATACCGGGCGTTTAAGGATGTGTTTAGCAAGCGGGCCGCTACTCAATTACCACCACATCGGCCATGGGACTGTGCCATAGATTTGCTGCCTGGAGCTCAACTCCCAAAGGGTAGGGTGTATCCTTTGTTCATCCCGAAGCAAGTAGCGATGGAGGACTACATTAAGGAGGCTCTCCAGCAGGGCTTCATCCGGCCATCCACCTCTCCGGCAGCTTCCAGTTTCTTCTTTGTGGGCAAGAAAGACGGAGTCTTGCGGCCTTGTATTGACTACAGGACTCTCAACTCTCAAACGGTGAAATATCCATATCCCCTTCCACTAGTGCCGGCTGCCCTGGAGGAACTTCATGGAGCTCGTATCTTCTCCAAGCTGGATCTGCGAAGTGCCTATAACCTTGTTCATATTCGCCATAGTGACGAGTGGAAGACTGCCTTCATAATGCCCACCGGACGCTATGAATATTGTGTTATGCCGTATGACCTATCCAACTCACCTTCCGTATTCCAGGGATTTATGAACGAGGTGTTCTGGGAGTTCCTTCGTCACTCTGTGATCGTTTACATCGACGACATTCTCATCTACTCCCGGAACCTGGCCGAACATCGCCATCACGTGGAGCAGGTCCTACAACAGCTGAGAAAATACCACCTCTATATCAAGCTGGAGAATTGCGAGTTCCACCTTACCACCATCAAGTTCCTGGGATATGTCATCAGCCCCCAGGGCATCCAGATGAATGGCAAGGAGGTCCAAGCCATTCATACCTGGCCAAAACCCAAAACCGTGAAAGAACTCCAACACTTTCTGGGATTCTCAAATTTCTACCGTTGTTTCATCCACCACTTCAGTCAGCACACCGCCGCCCTAACTTCTATGCTCCGAAACAAGCCCAAGACTCTGTCCCGGACGCCCACAGCCCTCGAGAGTTTTGAAAGGCTGAAGGAAGCCTTCTGTACCGCTCCTACCCTCGCCCTTCCCGATCCGCAGAAACCATTCATCGTGGAGGTAGATGCGTCCACAGTAGGGGTGGGAGCGGTGCTCTCACAACATTGCGGAGAGCCTCCTATTCTCCATCTGTGCATACTTCTCCCACAAGCTTTCCCCGGCGGAGCAAAACTATAATATCGGGAACCGCGAGCTACTCGCCATCAAACTTGCTCTGGAGGAGTGGAGACATTGGCTGGAGGGAGCGCTTAAACCCTCGTCAGGCACGGTGGGCACTGTTCTTCACCCGTTTTCAGTTCTCTGTTACCTACCGTCCCGGAACCAAGAACACCAGAGCCGACGCTCTGTCGCGCTTCCATCAGCCCACGGAACGATTACTACCCTCTGAGACAATTCTCCCTCCAGCCCTCATTTTAGGTCCCATCCAATGGGGACAGAAATGCTATAGCCATTGTAATTAAATTAATATGTGGACATCAAAACGTGTAAACTCAGAGTGAGGGTTTGAGCTTTTATTTTGAAACCGCGATGTATTCTCCTGTGTTTGCGTATATTTATAAATGATTTACCTTACAAATCTGATGAAATGGCGCATGTTGCGTTCCCAGATGAACGTTATAATAAACCCAAACTCAAAACAACATGCAGAGATGGAGTTTGAGACGCTCCACACATGTAAATGATAACAGTTCCTGTGGAACTACTGTGAACAGAGCCGCTGTGTGACGCACGTACTTAACCTACACGCATGTAAATAATTAAAGCGCATATACTGTATTAGAAGTATTTAATTAAATCGTAGCGTTTGTGAATTCACAATTATGCTTAATTATGATGTTTAAATGGGTTTAATATATCATGCAGCCTTGGAAAACAGACTAATAATGTGTTTTATACATTCTCGTCTGTGAAATGCTCCATGTAGCAATGCTTGTAGATCGGGAAGAAGGAGGCGGGAACCGGTGAACATTTAAAGAAGATTTAATCAAATAAACAAACACAAAATGAAAGTAAAGCGGCAGCCCCTCGCGGACGACTGCCGCACACAAAACACAAAATAAA
>NW_015505613.1:1084-5482 GCF_001515645.1 Sinocyclocheilus grahami | reverse complement strand
CTCATTATCAATTACTCCACCGGTCTCGCTCCGTTCCCACGGCTCTCGGCCCCGCCCCCACTCGTCACACTCCACTTCCGGTATTTTACCGGTTAGTCGGTGCAAGCAAAATGAAGTCGAGGATTTTTTTTTAATCGAATAGTCAAATAAAATAACAGCCCTACACAGAACGCATTTTCAGTGCATTTTTTAGACGGACAAATATGACTGCTGCACTCGCGTCTCACAGAAGAGATGTATAGACAGCCATGCAAAGTTAAAACAGTTTAAACTTTTAGAAAATATGTCACGAATTTGTGGGGGTTTATTCCTTTTCACTGCGTCTCATATGTTTTTAATTGCAGTCTGTGTGAATGGCGCTTCGGCTCTTTGGATTAAGCAATGCATAAATACATGATGCTGTTTTGTTCATAATTGTTTATGCAATTTACTTAATTTAGACGTAATGCACATTTTTATAGAGTTACTTCCTTGCATTGACAATTTAAATGTGTTGTATTATTTTGCTCATTGCACCCTCCTGTGGCCTCGGGAGGCAATTAGACCTATACAATGGACCCTTTTCACAAGACTGTGATGACGCGTTTAACGGTCATCAGCATCGTAAATCCTTGAAAGTTTTTCATATTTGTATTTTCAAAAAATGTATCTACATTTATAACACTATTCTTTGTATTATATCACCTTTGCATCAAATTACAAAAAAAAACGTTAACGCTAATGCAAGGGTGTTTCTAATGCAGCGTCTATGGGATGGATGATAAATTTGACATCGTTCTCACTTCTGACTGCTGTTAATCTCTCAATTTTTTTCCTTTTATTGAAAGTCATGAAAACACTATTGTGGAGTTTTTCTTTTGCTATTTGAGCAAATGGGAATGCAAAAAAAATATGTTTGTGGTACTCTCCCATTCACTGCTCTTCAAGTTAACCCAACTATGATGACTTGTTTAATTTTTATTGTGTTTGATTGTTAAAACAAAAACTATTTGTTGTCTCAAATTGTGTTAATTATAAATACAGTGGTTAAATTTTTACTTTTTTTTCTATTGCTTTTTATTTTAAAAAAGGTTATAAAAAATTTAAGTAATTATCGATACTGAACGATATGAAACATTTTTTTAGCTATATCGCCCAGCCCTAACTCGTCGTTATCTTTAGGTCATGTCCCTAAACCATTCAAGCTGGTGGTTATTAAGCCTCTTATTAAGAAACCACAACTAGATCCTAGCGAACTGGCAAATTACAGATTACCCATTTCAAATCTTCTGTTTATGTCTAAAATTTTCGAAAAAGTTGCGTCTGCTCAATTGTGCTCCTTCCTGCAAAAAATTATCTCTCTGAAGAATTTCAGTCAGGTTTCAGGCCCCACCATAGCACAGAAACGGCACTTGTTCAAATTACAAATGACTTGCTTCTTGCCTAATTATGTCTCTATATGTTTCTCTATTTTTGCCGTAACTAGGATTTACACAAGCTTCAGTCTGGATCCAGAACAGAGGAGCTCAGATGATGCCAACCTTGAAACAACATACAGAATTACCACATTTTGCTGTAAGTTTGATTGCATCATATAATAATTGCTGTTAATAGTGTTCATCGTCTGTTTGATTACGTCTTTAATTGATTTTTCCCTACATTTCTGCCATATGTACATTAACTGACAGTCACCACTGATAAACTACCACTAAATATTGTAGAAACTTCATTTTCTGTAAAGTTGCTTTGCAATGATTTGTATCATGAAAAGCGTTATACAAATAAACTTGAATTGAATTGAATTGAAATTTAATTATTATTTAAAAATATTCAGCGCTGGAATAGATTGTTGATAATAGGGTAAAATGACTGCTTCTGTATTATGCTTTATGCCATAATATGTATGAGAATCATTTAAAAATGTTAATCCAATAAATATATAAATAAATAATTAAATATTTAGGGCAAGGACTGCTAATGAAAACATTTGGGTTAAAAGCAAACAAGCCTCAACAGCTGTAATTTGCAGCAGCAGTTGATGTAATTTGTGCCAATTGTGATCAGCTATCTCTGATTCCTTCATATCAGCTACATCAACCTGTTTGATAATGAATGCATTAGTTTTAAAAGGAAGGGTAGGCGATTTCGGAGAGGCTAGTAATTGCAAGCCCCTCCCTGCAAATCTTCTCCAAAGCCACTCCTTCTCAATCACATGAACAAGCAAAGGCTAACTAGCGACACACGAAGGTGTTGGTGGAGGGGTGAATGCAATGCCGTCAGATTACTTCATGTCTCATTCACAAATGAGAAAACATTAAAGTACAAAGCGCATAATATTACAATAATAACACCTTCCATTCTCACGCGGTCTGCAATTCATATGCTGTGTCTCAGTGTGCCTACTTATACTACACCCTTAAAGTATATACTCGTTTGGTGAAGAAAAAGTACACACTTTTGAGTGTGTAGAAGAAGAGTAGGCAAGCTTTGGGACATACTATCACGTCACACAACTGCGTCTTTAACGGACGCTCTGTCGCATAGATACACGCACCCTGTCATTGTAAACTGGCCTGTCAATCATCTTGTCACAGTTAACATCCTCCATATTGCATTTCATTTAACTTCCTACCATACTGGAGAGAAAAGAAGTAGCTTGTTGATCTGCCAGTCGCAGGTCTTTCATGCAGAGTGATGCATTTAAAATATAACACGGATAACAATAAATATATATTTTTTACCAGGTTAAATGTTGATTATTAGTAACTCAAACCCCTTTTTGTAAACCTCTCTACCTAACCGTCGATCGCGTGCATCCGGCACGTTTGTAGTTTTTCTAACGCGTTTTATTCGTGTTTGTAGTTCTGGACCGAATCCTTCGCCAAAGCGCAATGGATTGTGGGCAATTTTAGCTATTTGAGTGTGCACGGATCCACACTTCAAAAATCGACCTGAAATAGTAGACCATCCGGGGACTTATGGCATCCTCTTTTCAACTATGCTTTGGGACACACTTATTCTAATCTCACATACTATTTAGGATGGATAGTATGAACATTGAGACTCAGGGATAGTTTTCAGTCACGTAACTGGCTCGAAGACCTGGCGGGCAAAACATCCATAGAACTGCAGCACAAGCCTGTCAATTTTCTATCTGTTCCAATTCAAAAATATTTAGATCACCTCCCAAAAGAATAAAACAAAGATTTGTTTTGGCCATTAGCAATCCATATAAAGCACCCGCCGCCAGGGGCAGACTTACCCATTAGGCAAAGGTAGGCGACCGCCTTGGGCCCCCAAAAGCCAAGGGCCCCCTAAAATGCTTTTCATATAGGATATGCGCACTAAGCGCTAACACGCGAACGGTTGCTGTTTATGGTGTTTATTACCACGACAACCGTTCGAGTCAGTGGCGCCTGCAGGCTGTAGGCTACGCACTGTGCGTACCATGAGTGCTCAGACTGACGTGAGATTTGCCCCGCAAACATTTGAGCAGTTATTATAGGCCTTTGTGTCCCGTATTTCTGTCGACTGCAACCAGCCATGCCATTAATTATGAATTGATCAGTATTTTTCATGCCAAAGTAAATTTCTGCATAGAAATATTACGCCAAATAGAAGCAGAAAATCGTGCTATACTCACTTTCATGAGATTACTTCAACAATTAATTTGTTGGCTATTTTACAAATCGCAAAATATAATCGGGCCTTCCATCAATTATGGTGATGAAAAAAATGACTCGCCATCTCCTAATTGGATGTGCCTTTAGAGAGAAATGCAGGGATTACATAATGAAAGAGTTTATCTATTTTCGATTTGAATTATTTCGTTTTAAAGTAGTAATTTAAAGCTTTCTATATATTTTGATCATGTCTGAGGTTAGGTTCATCATTGTGAAGCGCTCCTGTTCAAGCCCAAGATGGCAGAAAGCGTTTGTTTTCTTTATTTTATAAAAGCACAATGTTTTGTTGATATAGTGAGTGCACACAAATAAAACTAGACCCTTTACCGTTTAGAATGATGTATTACTCTTACCATTATGAGCAAAAATGACTGCGTATTTTAAGTTGTTTCCACTGTTAAAAAAAAATCCAAGCGATCACGCTGGCGCCTCCATGTCCTGCAGAGCGCGTTTTAGCTTCCACTCTCCGCACAAACGATTGGATATGGGTCTAACAGTGCACATTTATGTAGGTTAAATATTTAAACTAGCATTGTGATATGCTTGAACTGTTTTATATATAGATTTTATTTAAGGCAAGTCCTGATGATTTGAGAAGGCTAAATTGATCAAACATAGGCTATAGGCTATGATCAATTCACTGTCTGCCACTGGCCTTTACTTAAAAAATTATAAAAACTTACATTTAACAAACAAAAATACTCCAAACGTTTTTCTAAATTTACTTTATAAAAAA
>NW_015505613.1:0-1060 GCF_001515645.1 Sinocyclocheilus grahami | reverse complement strand
TTTTTTTTTCTCATTTTGTCTCTCATAGTTGAGGTATACCTATGATGAAAATTACAGGCCTCTCTCATCTTTTTAAGTGGGAGAACTTGCACAATTGGTGGCTTACTAAATACTTTTTTTCCCCACTGTATGTATTTTAGGTGTGTAAATTTATAATTGCCTTTTCATTATTGTTTCAGTTTTATTTAAATTTGTAGTTAAAACAACTAAAAATAAATGTATTTTAAAGTTTAGAATTAGACAGCCTTTGCACACAGAACTTTCCTCGTCAATATAGGCTATATTTTTTCACACTTTTCTCATTCTATATTTCTGACGTTCCAAAAGTGCCTCCTACTGGCAGAGAATGAACGTTCATTTTCAATTATCTAGTCTGTAGTTTTTGTTCAGATCAATGCGAAAATCCACCCACATAACCCCGTTTTAAATTAATATAATAATTTATACTTTTGGCTCATCCCTGGTTTAAACACTCAATTATGAGGTTTATCATTTTATAATTTATTTTATTTTTGTTAAAACCTGTAACTCAACTGTAAATCAGTTGCTATTTCGTGGTCTACAACATGAAAGAAAGCCATTATAACATGTACATGAAAAATGTAGAAACATTGGACACAACTATGGGGCACCATTGTGCAGCAGCAAGCATCACAACAGAAAAGGAACCTCAAGGTTGATCTAGGAAAATGTGTGCAAATGTATAGGGCCCCATTCCTATATTTTGCCTGGGGTCCCCAATTCACTAAATCTGCCTCTGCCCGCCGCAATATTTCAATCACTAAAAACAGCGGGACATTCTGAAATGTTTAAATGTGTAAAACAGTGATATTAAAAGATCAAATTCAGTAGCCAATGAGCAAGCAAATGAGCCCGGAATATTAATATATATATTATACACACACACATATATACACACACACACATACACAAAGAAAAACAAGTAGATAGAATAGAAAAAATAGAAAGCTAGTGTTTTTTTTTTGTTGTTTTAAAAAAATATTTTTTTAAAAATAAGATAAATATAGATAAAGAAGAATTAAAATAGAATAGAAAGTGT
>NW_015505612.1:862605-863746 GCF_001515645.1 Sinocyclocheilus grahami | reverse complement strand
TGTACTTTGAACCTGAAACTGCAGCACAGATATTTTTAAATGACTAGCAACATATAGTTTTGCCAGGCTGTTTTATGTTTATGTCAGACTTCTTGGTTAACACCATCACCAGCAGTGATTTTAGTTACTGTAATAGGGACTTTAAATCCGTTCAATTCTATTGTATTAAGACAAAACATTATTTATTTTACATTATATATTTTTATTAGCATTTATTTGCTTGCTTGCTGGTTTGATAGTCCCAGCAGGTGTCTTTAAAGCCATTTAATTCTATTGTACCAAGACAAAACATAGGGTTGATTTGTTTGTTTGTTATTTTGGAGCATAACAGTCCCAGGCATTCCTTTTACTTTAGTTATAATATTTAGTTATAATATTCTTTAAAATATGTGTTCCAAGGATTACAGAAAGTCATGCAGGTTTCGAACGACATGATAGCAAGAAAATTATTATAGAATTTTAATTTGTGGTGAACAGCTTTACTTTTTTAACGAGGGTAATATTCCTTTTCATACGTGATTGTACCTTTAAATTTGCAATAGAAACAGGTGATAATCATATAAGAGCTATTTAATGAACATCCAGTCATTTACTATCAATTCAGTTTAAATGTACTTTTTTATTCGATGTGCTTTGTGTGAGTGTGTACATGTGTAGCATGAAGAAAAACTACCCACACTCCACTACCTGAAATGACTCACCACATAATCAGCCTGTATCCTCTCATCATGACACCATTAAACCCTCAATCAACATTTTCAAATAACCCTCAACCTTTTCCATGAAACACACGCTCTGTAGAGTATTATGCTATTGCTCTAGATGCTTGTCGTGCAAATGAACATTCACTAATTTCAGATAAAGTCTTTCTAAAGCAACCTGGAGCAATGGCTATGGAGCAAGATCAGTGCTTCATTTATTCTCCAGTTCATAGGTCATGCCGATTTGGGAATGGACATCAAACATTTGCATGATCAGCCCGAATCCATAGCCATTATGCAACTTCCACATCAGGTAATGAGCAAATTATGAGAAGAAGCATAGCAAAACATGCTTAACCTTTAGAAAGAGCAAACAGAATTTGTATTTACATTTCATGTTTTTATAAACACTCACCAAAGCGACTTTGGTAAGAAAAAAT
>NW_015505612.1:860684-861745 GCF_001515645.1 Sinocyclocheilus grahami | reverse complement strand
ACAATAATCCACAAGTAATCCACAAGACTCCAGTCCATCAATTAATGTCTTGTGAAGTGAAAAGCTGTGCATTTGAAAGAGTCTATTATTATGATCTCATCTGTTTGGACTCTCATTCTAATGACACCCACTGCAGATGGCATGGGGTCTGTTGGCTTGTCCCCTAAATGTAGATGATTTCAGGATTTACTATTCTTTTGGGGATATTTGTTCCTCCAAAATGTAGGCAAAACCACATGCTCTTGCAAAGTATTTTGGCAGTGCTCTTGCAAAATCAATTTAAAATGATCAAAGCTGCCAAACACGCACACAAAAAAAGCCAAATTTCCTGGTTTGGTTTAAATATAGCTCTTTGTTATGCAGAGTTTGGTTGAGGGAAATGTGTTCTGTTGGGAGCAGGCCAGAGGGGAGAGAGATCTAATTTGATATTCTCGTCGATTCCCCTGTATATTTGTCTGGAACAATCAGGTGATTACGGCAGCAGAGTTGGATGGCAAATCAATGGCATGCCTTTCCCTGTTGTTTCTCTCGCTCTTTCTCGCCATCTCATCAGGAAGGCCAGATTCAGTTCAGACACTCAGAACATACAATGCAATATGCTAAAGGTTAACAGAACACAGGTCAACCTTAATCAGATTGCTTGAAAATGTCAGCAGAGGGCAGAATCCTTAAAACTGCAGGAGCGCATTAAAGGAATAGCTCATCAGAAAATGACAATTATGCCATTTTCTGTAAAGTTTTCACAAAAAAGGAGATCTATTATACCAGTATCTGTTAGAAATTCATATTTTTAAGACATATTGTGTATGTGAAGAACAGGTTTAAAGGGATAGTTCACCGAAAAATGATTTGTATGTACTGTATATGTATGAGTTGTTCCAAACCTGTATGAATTTCTTTCAGCTGTTGAACATAAAAAATATTTTGAAGAATGTTGGTGACCAACCTGCTGATGGTAGCCATTGACTTACATATATGGAAAAAATGACGGCTACTGATGACAGCTACCAATAGCTAATGATGACAGAATTTTCATTTTTGGGTGAACTATCCCTTTAATG
>NW_015505612.1:842432-860372 GCF_001515645.1 Sinocyclocheilus grahami | reverse complement strand
ATGTTTTTATAAACACTCACCAAAGCGACTTTGGTAAGAAAAAATTAGTAATTAAATCACATTATCATATTAATGCCAATTCCCTGGATAGATAGCTGAGTTCACGTAATAAAGCACAGACACAAATGCCAAGGAGAACCACATAAAAATTCAAGGGTCTTCTAATTATATTACTACAAAACAGAGTAACTAAAAGTAGCAGCCCAACTGACCTAACTCTATTTTAGTTTAACTACTTTTAAATTACGTATGTCTATTTTGGTTTCAAGCTATAAGTAGCTTTCCCAACAAAGTAAATCACCCCATAAGAGTCTTTAAATAATCAATAACAAGAAGCAAAGTCATTTGAAGTGCACTAAAAAATGGACGTGTTAAAGAGGGGGGGAATAGAGAAAAAAAGGAATTAAGAAGTAGTTGTGTTAAATTTGGCCAAGAGTTAAAATACTTTTAAAGAGACATTTGCTTTAGTAAAAAGAAGCACATCTATTAACTTTTCCAGCTAATTAGCAGGCAAATATGTGACAGCCCAGGGGCAAATTGGGGATTTGTTCAGAGCTAGTGAAACTATAATGTGATAAGTTTTCAGACTTCTTTCTAATGAGGATATTTGCAAATGTCCTTCTTATGAATTTTTAGTCTTGTTAACAACCTTACATGTGGAGAATTATGGGAGTGTTCTTTTCAAGATACACATAGTAAAGTGTTCCTTGCTTTACCCACTGGCTAAATGTAGCTCTTAAATGTAGTTAAACTGAACAGTCAGTTCATAATATATTACTATATACAAGCACAAATTCGACCTCGGACAGCTACCAATAGCTAATGATGACAGAATTTTCATTTTTGGGTGAACTATCCCTTTAATGTTTGATGTCAATGGCAAGACACATGAGAACCAAAGACATTTTGACTTTTAATCTTTAATTTAACTATACTGATATCTATTTAGCCTGTTGCACAAATGGTAAGTACAAACATTCCGTTATTCATGAACACTGAGTTCTCGTGAGGTTTATTCATCATTATATAAAGCTAGGGAGCACTGTAATTGTCAGAAGGGCACTGTACCTAGCGTTGCTGCACAAAGACTGGTCAATGAGCATAAATTCTTCTTCATTTTGGCCAGTATTTGGGACATTGTGGCTAACACAAGTGTAAGTGTTGCCACATAAATCCACTGTGGTTGTCTTGTGAAAACAAAGTAAAAAATAAAAAAAATTAAAGGAAATGGACAGGAGTATGTCGTTTTATGTATATATTTATTGTAGAGGAGCATGACAATTAATTAATTTGTTTGTTTGTTTGTTTATCTATCATAAAGGAGCATTGGCATATTTACTTTATTTAATTTATTTATTTATGTCATTATTTATTTATTGCAGAAGAAAATGTGAATTGGTTTATTGATTAATTTATTGAGTGATTGATTGATGAGTTGATATTTCCCTCAGACGTTAAAAACTAAACATAGCACATTAAACGTTTTTGCATGATTGGTTGTTTTTGTCACATACTTTTCTGTAGCTCAAATAGCAGGAAATTGTCACCGGTCTGATTCCTGAGTAATGCATGAACTGATAAAATGTATACTCTGAATGCAATGTATGTTGCTTTGGTTAAAAGCATCTTTCAAATGCATAAATGTAAAATGTAAACATCCATGCTCTGCATACTGTACCTTTATAACATCAAATCAACTAGAAACTTTAAAAGGACTTTATAACCCTTTGATCAAATGTTGCTGTCCTTCTCGCAAAAGCCTTACAACTGTGAAATGTTGCATATCCCACTCTGTATTAAAATATGGGGATAAAAAGACGCTAATCTTAGGGTTAAGATTCACTAGAATTACTTGAATCAACTGAGACATTCATGTGGACCTCCATGCTCAGAAATATCCATTTCCATGAGATTTAAATGCGGTGTTTTTAAATGACAAAACAACTAGAGGATCTTGACATCCCAGATTATGTCCTAGTGTAGGAAACTGCCTGTTAAAAATTGGGAAGAAAAATGGTAATATAATCAATATAATCTCCTTTATGTCCACAAAACAGATGCTTTAGCATTATGTTACTACAGGAACTTCCTCAAAAGAAATTTGCCCAAAACTGAGCAAAACTTGCATTGATGAATGATGCAATTAAACAGTGACATCTCAAACTCACAATATCTAATTCACCCGCCACATTTCACAGGTTCATTGCATGCTGTAGATTTAATGCCATTCTTAACTAAGATATCCGTGAAAGCATTTCCTTTATGCCGTGTTCCTAAATCGTTAGAAAATGAGCCCAAAAAATCAATAGGTAAAGTAATTTCACTTTAGTGACTTCCAAACAAACACCAACCGAAACAAAAACACTCAGGCACACTTTTTTCCCAGATGCACAAGCCATGATATCACTTGTCTCCTGAATAAAACATGCGTCCCATTTAGATTCAGTTGGCTTCATCTTGGGGAGAGAGAGTTCTGGCCTGATGGGACGTAGAAAAGAAGCAATGTCTAGAAATAGTGTTGGCACAAAGAATCAACTTATTTGTGGATAATTATGTCAATTATACAATTCTGAAATCCTGCTTCCTCTTTACCGCAATTGCTTGCGATGAAGATGCATTCGAAAATCTCCACTTGAGAAAGTAAGTAAACCAGAAACCAGCAGCTCAGAGCACCTGCCATGATGGTACTCCTCTCAATATGCTAATTAAGAAGACAAAAAGTAGAAGATTTGATAAGTAGAAGATGTCAAGAACACTTCTCAGTCACATATGCTGGAGACACCATTAATGCGAAAACACAATTTCCCTCTCTCAACTTTAGTGAAGAGAAAAGCAACTTTGATATCAGGTCGAATGAGTGGGCTACCATAATTTTCCTCACTGGATCAATAATATTAATAAAAAAAAATTAACAACGCCTCCGTTGCTAATTCCAAAACGTCATTTTAGGCCTAGTAACGGAGGCTTGAGCCATTGATAGCAGACTAATGCAGATATTAATGAAGTTATTAGACAGACAGTGTTGGGGTGGGTTTTGGTTATTGTGCTGTTGTAAGACCTTTGAAATAACAGAAATCATTTGGCGAAGTGATATGGACATAACGCGGTCCAGAGCTGCCTGAAACTACGTTCGCTGTGCGTTTCCCTGAAAGTAATTCCACACCTTAGAACGTTCTTCAGCCAATCAGATTCAAGCATTCAACGGCCCCGGAGTATAATGCTCATTTATAAAACAGTTAGTACCAGTCCTTGATTCTGATTGGTCAGTAGCTGTGTTTTATTCGCAGTAAAGCACGGCTATGACCGCTTCACCCAACGGTTCTGTGTATCACTGTGCAACACCCATAGCAACATAAACAATCAATAATATAGTGTCAAAACTGTTCCATCTACTATGTATTTAAGCAAAAATGAACTGTTTATTATTTATGTAATGAAGTAAGAGTGACCCCTGCTGGCGTTATGTTGCGTCATTCACCTTTAATTTTGAGGCCCCGCCCTATCCCTGTCAAAGAGACTCTTCTCATATGTGAGAGACCTTGATATGTGCGCTAGGGATGGGTGATACCACTTATTTTGTTTTTGATACAATACCGATAAAGGCCAGTATCGTCGATACCGATACGATACCCCCACACTGAACTTTTAAATTATGAAATGTAATAAATTATTCAATTACTAAGAGTAATGACTGTAAACTCATGTAGGTTGTTTAAATACAAATATCTGCTAAAAGAGTTCATTACGAGTACACTAGCATATTAATAACCTTAATAGACATTGCCTTAAAATAATTATTATAAAGAAAATGTGAAGACATCAGAAATAGTGCATACTTCAAAATATATTAATGTTTCATACAGAACATAGTGAAATCCATTATTTAAAAGCTGTCAACAAGCATATTAACACATATTTTGCCAAAATGCAATTCACTTAATGCAGACTGTGATGAAGTAGTTTTTCTATCGCTTTAAAATGTTATTTTAATTACAATTAAATGTCTGACTGTAAAAAAAATAGCAAATAGTATAATATAATCATGTGAATTAATGCAAGTGGAAATACAGTGAAGTTAAAACTTACATTTTTAAAATGTCTTTCATACTTAAAAACAGATTATGAAATCAAAGACAGTCGAATCATGTTTAAGTTCAGTCAATTGTTACAGAAATCATAAGTAATTGCCGTCAATGCAGATAAACAATACACAAGGCACAAGTTCATTATATTAGGATATTATCCAAATTCTCCAGAAAAATAAGACAGGCATGTCATAAAACTAAACTTTTAAAACAAAATGAAAAAGACGAGGATGTTATGATGCAAGACAGTCATCATAAACCTCTCTGCTCATACACCTCTCAGAAGATATATGAGTGGTCTAATTTATCGCATATTTCGAGAACACAGTGAGGGCTTTAATAAAGCTAGATAATTTAAGCTGGGAAGGAGATTAGACAGCCTGAGCACTTTCAGTCAAGCGAAGAGTTTAGAGCTTGCCATGTTCCTCCAGGCTCATTACATCATGCATTAACTTTTGATCCCCTGTCTGACAGAAAAATGTGAGGCTTGAGCATACATTAAATATCAAATACAACTCTCAGATCAATATATCAAAGCCAGGCCTTGGGTCAGACACAGAAAGGGGTTCAGCGTTGACAAAAAGCTGTGGCATTGCATATGAAAAGTCAAAAATGTGCGGAATAATTACTCTGAACAGCGTGAATACAAACTAGCATTATCTTTATAAACATGCAAGTACATATATATCAATAAACAATATAAAAGTATTTGTTTGGTTTTGGTTGCATTGTGTTAAGACACAAGAACATCTGTTGATGTGAGACCAAAGAAAATCTGCTGGCTACTTTCTGTCACAGAAAAACAAATGTAAAGTTTACGACAACAAAGTAAGACACAAGTGACGACTAATCCAAGATCATAAGCAGTCCAGATTTAGTTTGGTCTCTGTTCATTCTTTAAGCACCATAGATGTAATATTGACCATCCCTTGGCTTCCCCTTGTGGGCGGGGAGATCTACTTGCGGCCCACGGTCTCTGCCAGCTTCTTAAGTCTCTTCTTCAGCTCCAGAGGAAACTTCTCATAACATTTCTTACACACCGGCTTCATATCAAACTCCACAAACTTGTTCCTAAAACAAAAATGTTGCTTTTAGGAGTGTGATTTTAACATATTTAGGCCAGAAATATAGTCTACAAGTATGCATCCCATTCCAACTAAAACTATTAAAAATATTTTTTTGATAATAGAAATAAAGCTGAAATAAAATGAACATAAAAAAATTTGAAAATGTTGCCTTGAAAAAAACTGAAATAAAATAAATTTAGGTGTAAGTACTAAAATTACAACAACAAAAAAAATATTAAAATAAATTGCAGATAAAAATATAAATATTTAAAAAAATAAAAATGACAAAAGCACAAGATAAAATTACTTAAACTAAAATAATAACTGAAAATATTAAAATACAAGCTAATTCAAAATATTAAATACTATAATTGAAGGTTTTAGCACTTACATACATTCATGTTTATCATAGGTGTTTATTTTTAATAAAAACTTTGAAGGCAGTGTCATGCATTGGGTCTATGAGTGACCAAATGTATGAAAAAACATAAAACATTAAGAATATGATAATGATGAATTGAACAGTTATGTATCAATATTAAAATTCTTGTTGATAACAATAACCACATAATTATTTTGACATTATGGCTGATAACCAATAAATGGCTGATTTTAATTTTTATTTGATTTTCACATGTTAATAACTACATTAAAAATGAAAGACAATTAATGACAAAGAAATAATTCACTACAATTGAAGTATAATGGAAAGATTGAAAATGTTATATTGATTTTGAACAGTGTTATTAAAATACTAGTGTTTTCTAAGATTAAGTGAGCATTAGATGATTGTACAGGTATATTTAGCCTCTATATTGGGGGAAATGCATAATTGGGGGGAAATGAGAGTGCATAATTAAATAAGCAATAATAATAAAAAAATACAGGAAAGAGTTGGTATGGGAAAAAGTTGCTGAAAAATAAATACATGGTGAGGCTGAAGACTAACCAATGATAATGAACGAGTGAAGCAGATGAGCATGAAGAAGGAAATAAAGAGAGAAAAGGGTTACAGACAGACGGCGATGACTTTCTTTCGCCGTTCGCGAGAGTCGTGTTCACGTTTGGCCAAACGCCGCTTCAGCTCTTCCGGCAGGCGTTCGTAACAGTGTTTACACACTGGCTTCAGGTCCACTTCCACAAACCTGTCCCTGCAGGGCCACCGTCAGGAACAATGAAGGAGGAAAGCGGAGAAACAAGCGAAAAGGAGGGTAAATTGGAAGAGGAATGGGTTTGAAGCAGGAGAGAGGAAGATAAATGTGCTAGCATTAGAGAGCGAAGGAGAGAATCGAATGGGACAGAAGTAGAGAATAAAATAGTTAGCTAGAGAGAAAGGTTAGTAATGATCCAAAGAAGAACATCACAGCAGCCCAGAGACCCAATTTAAAGACATTTCTGCACAAATTTAAACACAGCAACCGAACAGTCGCTAACAGAAAAGGGACAGGGGACAGATTATGATATAGGATGAGTATGTATGTGTAAAATCACTTACTTGAGGGTGAGCTTGGTGTTACAAGTCGAGCACGAGAAGCAATTCACACACCAAGCCTTATTCAGAGCCGACACCACTGACAGAAAACACAAAAACAACTTACAACTCACGACAGCAGTACCCGGAGCCATAACAACTGCACATCAAAGCTTTAAAGGTTGGGAACTAAATGTCAATATCATGTCAATTAAACAGTGATTACCATCTCCTTCGATCACACGGTTGCAATGGTAACAAACATCACCAAAGAGCTGCAAACAGACAGAACAGATGATTATTGGCGCTTTTCCACTGCGTGGTACGACTCGACTCGGCTCGGCACGGCTCAGTACGGTATGGCATGTCATGGCACGGCACGGTTCGCGTTTCCACTGCAGTTCAGTACCGCTTTAGAGTGGGCGGGATTATTCACATGTCGTTACAGTTGCGCCGCCTCTACTGCCGCGACTCCTGAAAAACGTTTTCATTCCGCGTCGCCCCATCAAGCTCTCGCTGGATCCACTCCTCTGCTATCAACGAGAGGAACGTCTGTACTTCCTCAACAGACAACGAAACAGCCACTTTTTGGTTGTAAAAAAAGGTGCGCCCGTTCAAAACAGTTGCGTTCGATCCTTCGCTGGCTGTGCTGATTTAAATCTAGCGGTTCTGTTGTGCTTGTGTCGCAAGTTCAGTGACGCAGGTAGTGACGATTCTCTCCGGCCAATCCATGATCAGCAGAGTTTACACGTCACGTTTTGGTAACGGTACGATTCACTTGGAACCTCAACCGAGGTGGTACTAAAAAAAGTACCAGGTACCAGGTACTATACCCAGTGGAAAACCCCCCCAAAAGTGAACCGTACCGAGCCGTACCATGCAGTGGAAAAGCTCGCTTAGTCTCACATAAAAAGCTGAATGTTTCATTATTTTATTTTATTTGGATCAAAAGGGGCTTTGAAAGAGGAGTCAGGCATGTGTTACCTGGTTGTAGTGAGTCTCGCAGTAAGCAAGTCCTTTTCTCTCGTAATGACGGTGTCCCAGGAAAGGCTTCTCACACTTGGCACAGACAAAATGCTGTAGAGACAAACAAACACACAAGCTGTGAGCATGCAGTTCAATTAAACACTACATCATTCAAGATTTTTTTTAATGTTTTAAAATAAGTGTTTTCTACTGTAATATATTTTAAAATGTAATTGTTTTCCCCCTGTAATGGTAAATCTGAATGTCCAGTCTTTAGTGTCACATGGTCCTTCAGAAAACATTCTGAAATGCTTATTTGCTCAAGAAACATTTCTTCTCATTAATGTTGAAAACAGTTGTGCTGCTTCATATTTTTGTGGAAACGGTGTTCTTTTTCCAGGATGCTTTGAACAAAGTTCAAAAGAATGGCATTTATCTTTTGTAAAATTATAAATGCCTTTACTGTCACTTTTGATCAGTTGCATTCTTATTCCCTAATGCATCCTCACTGAATAAAGGTGTTAACTTAATCACACAGCGGACACCTAATGCTCACAACACAGAAAAAAGTTGGTATAATATTGTGTTAATTAAGTAATAATCTAATATTATTCAATTAGGTATAGGACCATCACAATATCAACATTTCAAGAGTCAAAACCATTTCAGTAGCACAGCAAACAATAATATGCTGTTGTTATTTTTTTTAAACGCACTCCTTTAAATAAACAATTAAATATAAATTAAATATTAACAAATTAAATATGGCAACAGCATGAAACCTTCATTTTTCCCAATTTAAGTGTGTTCATTTTTCAAACAAATATTCAAGAAAGCAGAGAGTACTAAAATAAAGAACAGATTACAAACAATAGAACAAACACAAAGAAATAAATCTAATAAAATGTGCTTGAAGATTAGTACTTAATTGCTGAAGTATCCAAGTAAACATCCAGAAACTGTAATATCACTAATAAAACAAAATTACCTGGCGTAGTTTTCACTGCATGATTATTATATAATACACATTAATACACTGAGCCGTTGCAGTTTGCCTGCTGAGGGCTTATTCATGGTACTAAAGTTATCCAGCTGAGAGCAGTGAGTGCTTCTTTTTCTTCTATATTATTGATTGATTAAAGGGGTCATATGACGTTGATAAAAAGAACAATATGTTGTGTATTTGGTGTAATGCAATGTGTTTATGCGGTTTAAGGTAAAAAAAAAAACATTATTTTCCATATAATGTACATTATGGTTTCTCCTCTATGCCTCGCCTTTCTGAAACGCGTCGATTTTTACAAAGCTCATCGTTCTAAAAAAGTGAGGTGTGCTCTGATTGGCCAGCTATCCAGTGCGTTGCCAAATACCTCAAGCGAGTGACGGAAATGTTACGCCCCTTAACATACTGTGATGCCGTCTCCCAGCAGGATGAGACTCAGTCCAGCTGCTCTGCTTGTGCACATCCCATCATCGGTTCTCTTAGCAGTTCAGTCAATGTACTGTTAAGAGGTACTGAATAACTCGGGATATTGGTTTATTTCGTGTCAGAGGGAGTGTCAGGAACGTTTATAAACCGAATAATTTAAGTAATTTGTGGATTAGTGCGTACTGGAGACGCGAACCGTTTCAAACGATTCAGTTCGATTTGGTGAACTGGTTCGACCGGTTCACTAAGAAGATCCCGATAAATAAAATGATTCGTTCGCAATCCGGACATCACTAGACGAGACAAAACCAATAAAACCCATTACAAACTAGGCATTTGTTGTGACTCTTAACTTTTATAAAGAATATCTCTTTGGATTTGAGACTTTAGTCTTTGCAACTTTACAGATCTTCTTTATGCACCAAGAGCTTGTAACACTCCAAAGAGAAAGGAAAAATTGAAATCGCATCATATGACCCCTTTAATATTACATACATAATTGACTACATAATAGACCATGGCAGGTCTATTGGACTGCAAGGCCTCATAAACGGAACCGATATCCTATGTCCAGATCTATTTAAATATATATTCAGATATATTATGATGCACACTGTATGTATCAAAACACACAGACCTCAACATGCCACTGTTTGCCCATGGCGTTGACCACACGGCCCTCGATAGGACGCCTGCAGGCTCCGCATATCGGGACGCCCATCTTATCATGGCAGGGAAGGCAGTAGAGTTCCCCTTTTAGCTCACGAGCGTCTGCGGTCAGCTCCTTACTGTAAAACACAACCTCAAATTCACTTCACTTTCAGTAAATGGACACAGCAGATGAAATCACTTAGTGCTGTACTGACCCGCAGTTACTGCAGTTGAAGTGGTCGGGATGGTAGGGGTCATTTTTGAAAATGAGGGGCTGTTCCTCGATGATGGCGTGACACTTCTGACAGATGTACTTCCCGAGGCCCCGAGCTTTCTCACGGTTATGACACGGACGGCAGAGATGGCTGGAAAACACAGACATGTGCATATCAGCCAATCAGAACACTTGGATGGTGACCCATGTCATTCGTATTTACAGTTATTCATTTGGTCCCATATGCAACCAGTTGAGCTAAAGAACATCTCAATGTATGATTCTGGTTTGTAGCCTAGGATTTAAAAAGTGTATTTAAGAATCAGAATTGCTTATGAGAACAATAAAAGCTGATCATAGACCAACCGAACGTATGCAGCCTGTCAGTCACATGTTCACTGTCACCACTCATTGGCTGTAAACTCACCGGCCGGCGTTCTTGACGAATCCAACATCGGCGAGCACGGCTTGGCAGATAACACAGCAGAAACAGTCAGGGTGCCAGCTGTTATTCATGGCCTTAATCACACGCCCAATTATAAACTCTCCTGTGGGAATATGAGGGACACAATTCACAATTAGCAGTCAATAACATCACCTGTTCGTATGTTTGTGCGTGTGCGTCTCTTACCACACTGGTGACAACAGGGAGCAAACAACATCTGGAAATCATGCTCACAGTATTTCCTTCCCTCAAACTATGGACAGAAGGGAGGACAATCAAACATAACATCAGCTCCAATGGGAATACATCTCAAAGTCAATCAACTGCTGACAAAACATACTGTAACTTCCAGAACTCAACACTTCAACCAGTCCAAAAAAAAAAGTTTATCTAAAAAAAAAAAAGCTTGCTCTGAAGCGCTCAGGTACTGTAAATTTACTTCTTAGCATCAGAGAGGGTGGAAAAGGGTCATGAATGTATGTATATAAATATACACACAAAGTTTTAAAAGTGTATAATTTAAACAGAATTATTGTGTTAATTATTATATTTCATGTACATTACTAAATAAATCTAACTAAGTGGACCTCAGGGTCTTCCTATAATTTACTGAAAAACAAAAAGAAAATGAATCTACGGTATCACCCTTTTAAACACTAGGCTTCAAGATTAAATGCGACATGACAGGTTTAATGCAAGTACCTCATAAAAGAGCCCTTCAGGAAACTGCTGGAAACACTGGGCACAGACAAAGCACTGTTCGTGATACAGCTCGCCGTTGCTGTTGACGATCTTCTCCGCTGGGGCAAATCCGCTTTTACACCGTTCGCACGCGGCATTTGCCAGGGCATTGGCCATGTTGCTGTTAGAAACAGATCAAAGTCAAGAGAAATGACTAGCAGCCAGTTACCATGAGCTTATAGATGTAACATGGCATTACGAGCCAGCTTTGGTTTATCTATAGTAAAAAAATTAATTTAAAAAAAGTATACACAAGGGTCAATTATATTACGTTTCTTTAGCAAGAATGCATTAAATTGACCAAAAGTGACCAAAAAACAGCTGTTCTTTTGAACTTCCCATTCATCAAAGAATCCTGAAAACAATGTATTACGGTTTCCACAAAAATATTAAGCAGCAGGACTGTTTTCAACATTGATAATACATTTTTCTTGAGCAGCAAATCAGCATATTAGAATGATTTCTGAAGGATAATGTGATACTGAAGACTGGAGTAATGATGCTGAAAATTAAGCTTTGCAGCACAGGAATAAATTACATTTTAAAATATATTACAGTGGAAAACACTTATTTTAAATTCTAATAATATTTCACAATATTACGGTTTTTACTGTATTTTTGATCAAATAAATGTAGCCTTGGTGAGCATAAGAGACTTCTTTCAAAAACATTTAAAAATCGTACTGAATCTTCAATTCCTCGTTTTGCAATTACCAGCATTGCTTTAGAAAATAAACAGAACTGAGTCAACGTTTAATACACATTTTTGGATTAAATTCAGAATAAACTGTGTAAAACAAACTCTCATTTAACTTCCTCAGTTGTGCATATGTCTCATTTAATATCATTAAATTGCATCAATATCAGTATGTTATAGTACTGTCATTTCCATCCTACAAAGTAATTCAAGGTGATGTTTCTCTATTCAAAAATCCCATGTAGCCTGTCTGGCACTTTGCAAGATATTAAGTTACTCCATTTAAGAGTGACCAGGCAAGATGGCAACCAATGTTTACATCACACAAACAGAATTAGCCTGGAGTGGCCTGTGGTTAGTTACATGGCCAGACAGCCGTGATCTCAAATGACTCAGTGATTCCCTGCACAGACATTTCTCCCCTATGAAATCACAGGTGATGTGGCTACTAGGGGATGGGGCGTCTTTACAACTTCCACTCATTCCCTTCACCACTGTCATGGCGTCATAGCAGACAGATGATTCTAAGGCTGTGTTCCCTAATATGGTGAAGTGAGGTTGAGCAGAGAAGATCTGCTTATGTACTAACACACTGTAGATCTATAAATAGATCATTTGTGTGTTTGAGAGATGGAGATTGTTGTATGTCAGTTCTTATCATATGCAAGAGCTCACAGAGCAACAGTTGAGGTCTCACACTGCAGTGTGAGGAAGTGGGAGCTGTGCCATCTGTGTGTGTGTGCTGAAGGCTTGCTTATGTCTGTAACACAGCATTTGTGTCTGTTAGTAGGATGACAACATCCATTTAGGAAGCATATATTAAAGTTTGAAAACCTGAACAAACCATATAAAAAATAATTTCACTGTCAATTGGCAGAATGTTCATTTTTTTTAAATTGAACTTTTCACTCCAAATGTAATCTGAAAAAAAATTTCTATCAGAATATTGTTTTCTCCAGCGTTCTTAAGACTTTAGAACCCCATTGCCATGCTAGTAAACATTTAGCAAAATACTTCATTTGAATATTACACAGAATCTCACATTTATATAATCCCACTCAAAAGTGTGGAGTCTATTGCTGCGTTCAAGTCCTCCTGGGACGTTCGTACTTGCGAGTTGACAAGTCGTAATTACGACGTCAGGTGCGTTCAAGTCAGTTTAGTCGGCACAAGATGGCGGTGTACCTTCTTTTAATAAATTACATGAACATACAACAGGGTCTGTTAACTCTGCTTATAGAAAATGAAGAGCAAAGAATTCGCATCAGGTGTGTTTTGCGTTTTTAATATTTTTAAAACATGCAACATGGCAAATCAAAAGATTTTTCACCTATAGGTGCAAAAATTATAGCATTTTTTTTACTTGGATTTCATTAACTAGCTGCGCAACAAGAACATGATCAATTTAAGTTTATAGGACAACTAAACTATGAATTTACTACTTACGTCAACTACAGACGTTGCATCCATGGATTCCGCCATGTTTCTCATTGACAAGCCCCCAACTCGGAAACTCGGGGCTTAAAGAAAATTTCGAGTTTCCCACTCGTAATAATGACTTTGTGGTGGCGTTCATGTGCGTTCAACTCGTAAATACGATCTATCCGACATGACTTGAACGCACCATATAATACATAATCTATAAGTTTCTTATGCTCACCAAGGCTGCATTTATTTGATCAAAAATACAGGAAAACAGCAATACTGTGAAATATTATTTCAATTTCAAAATTGATTTTCAAATGTAATTTATTCTTGTGATGCGAAGCTGAATTTTCAGCATCATTACTCCAGCCTTCAGTGTCACATGATCCTTCAGAAATCATTCTAATATGCTGATTTGCTGCTCAATAAATATTTATTATTAGTAGTAGTAGTAGTGTTAGTGTTGAAAACAATTGTGCTGCTTAACTTTTTTTTTCAGTATGATGAATATAACATTCAAAAACAGCATTTATCTGAAATAGTAATCTTTTGTAAAATGATAAATGCCTTTCAACTGTGAATCAAGAAATCACTTTTGATCAATTGAATGCCTCCTTGCTGAATACAAATTTTCATTTATTTCCTAATAAATAAATTAAATGTTACTGACTCCACAGTTTTCAACAGTAGTGTATATGTTGTATCAGTGAAACCATATGGGGTCGTGTCTAAAAATTCTACATTGATTTCATCCCTAACATGATAATTGTAAGTTTTAAGGAGCTTAACATCTCAGGAAGCAGATTATATCCACATTTCCCTGAGGATCTGACAGTCTGTGGAAGCATCTAGCTCAGGAATGTCTCCCAACAGCACAGACTACACAAAACATCAGAGAATCAGTTTTCCAGAACAAAATATCGTACAGTTACATTTATCTAAGACTTATGATACAGGTTAGTTAACTACAGTATGACAGGGCTTATCTAAACACTTGTGGTGTGTTGAATGTCTTTCCAGTTGTGTGTATCTGATGCATCTTTGACTGGAGATTTCTCCGTAACAACAATTAAAAATAAAACATCGTACCTGCCCGTCATCTCTGACACCCCCAGCATCCCCTTCAGCACAGCTTATCCTGAGAGACGATTCCGATTTTATTCGACAACATAAGACGCCCCTCGGATCTGTTGCTTTTCCACTTTTTTTCCCCTTTTCTCTGAGACAAAGATGTTTTCCTGAAAAACAGATTGTCCACTCTGCTTGCTCTCCCGGGTAAAGTCACGTGCTGCACAGCTGGACTTCTGATTGGTTACATTGATCAGCTCCACGGCTATGCAGAACTTTCAAACTTTATTTGGGCACTATATATCATACCATGTCATATCATATTCTGTTTTAAATAGTGGTTAAATTATACATTATTAAAATTATACATCATTCGTCAAATAAGAAATATCAGAAACATTAAGTGCTAAATAATCAAGTGTTATATTTTATATAACACAGTCATAGTTCTTTAAACTTTTGTAAATTGACTACACAAGAAAAATGTGAAGCAAAGCATCTAATAAATTCACAAGCATTTAATGTATATTAATTAAACATTTACATTAATATATATTTTAAAATAACAATTATTTGAAAATAATTTTCTTTGTATTATGAAATACGCTGATCTCGTGGTAAGCACAGTAGTGAACGCGGCGGAACAGAGTGGACAGGCTAGAGTCCACAATAAAAATGAGCTACACACTTCCTCTGACGTCAACACCGTTTAACTCACTTCTATCAAACAGAGACTTGTGTGGCATTGATGCCATATAACCCAATCATTTAAAGTAAGAATCCTCAGCCTAAGTGTCTGTAAACTTCTTCCGTCTCACTTGAATCGGAAAACAGTTTAATTTTGTAAAATACACACATATAGCGTCAACATGCATCGTAAAAAGTTAGCTTTTGAAATATATGTTGCCGGTTATATTGCATATCCACCACACGAGGACGCTGTTGCAAAAAATGAAGTCAAAAATAACTTGCACACAGTAAATGTGAGAAAATACATCTGTGCTTTCTCTGTTAGGACACCTGTGTGAAATGAAGGTAAGCTGAAACTTAATGACAAAGTCAATAAGACTGCAATATATGTATATGTATACAGTAACAATAATCAAAAGTATATAAAAGAATGGATTTAGTTATAGTATAATATTAATATAAGTTTGAGAGGGAGAGAGAGTGTATTTTCTATGTAGACTGTATGCTCGACGATAACAATAAGCAAAAGTATTTAAAATATTGATCAATTTTTAGTATAGTATTATAATCAAAATATTTGTTTTCGTATATTTGTTTTTTATGTATGCAGTCCACAAAAACATTGACAATCAGTCAAGGTGAGAAACAGAAACAGCAGTTGATAGGCTACTTGAGAGAGAGAGAGAGAGAGAGAGAGAGAGTTTATTAGTGTGCCTGGATAAAGAGAGAGAGAGAGTGTTTATTAATGTGCCTGGATAAAGAGCAGCCGTGACTAATCTTTCTGTGATGGTTTCTAAGATGTAATCTTGTACGCAAAAAGCTGTTACTGGATTTCGAATCTCACATTCTTACGTTATAATTTTTTTGGCCTCTGGGTTTAGTCTGCCCTTTAGTCTGAATTCATCACCTCCAGGGTGCCGTTGTCATGGATACACAAGGATGCAAAGGTCCGTCTGAAGTTCTGGGTAAGAGAAATGCACGATTCCCTGATAACATTCTGAGTTACATCAAGACGGTATAATCACCAGCAGGCCTGATCAAACATGACGCTGTGATGTGAGATAAACAGATTCATAACGCTGTTCATCTTAAGGTCATCCCTGCTTTAGAAGAGTGTTGAGAGAGACAATCATTCATCAAGTGGAACTTAAAGACCAAAGTTAAGAAATAACATTGGCTTGGAACTGATGTGTAAGCGCATATTCATAAGTGCATGCCAGCAGTCACTTTTATCATTTCTCGTCAGTCCTTGTCGAGTTTGCCTTCTGAGATTTGAATGAAATAAGCAACTGTGTTCTGGCATGTACATGATAAGCTCCCAGCAGATGGGTTTTACACTTCACATGGCAGTGATAAGGATGCTTGTGGTACAGAATATAGATATGAATCAGGATCTCTTCATGAGTGTTTTTCAAGTCCACTGTAGAATAATAAATATTGACATGACACAGAAACTTAAATGCATCCATTACAGAATTTACAAATGAGTAATAAGAACATCTGATGCATTACATATTTATTTATTATCCAATTTATGAATAATAATAATAATAAATGAAATCATTTAAGTTTGTTGGGGGTCTGTATATGCACAATCTGGTGTGTTGTTTGTAATAATATTCCATTGTGGTGTAATTTGTCCCTCCAGTTACATTTGTGTTTGCAGCATTTTTTTTAACAAATATGAATCATACCAAAATTACTAAATAAAATTGAACCAAATGAACTGCAGGATTCATCACATAATTTGTGATAATAATCAAAGTGAATCACTGTCACAGCAAATATTTACACCTAGATTACACTAATAGAGATAGATAGACAGACAGACAGACAGACAGACAGACAGACAGACAGATAGATAGATAGATAGATAGATAGATAGATAGATAGATGGATGGATGGATGGATGGATGGATGGATGGATGGATGGATGGATGGATGGATGGATGGATGGATGGATGGATGGATGGATGGATGGATGGATGGATGGATGGATGGATGGATGGATGGATGGATGGATGGATGGATGGATGGATGGATGGATGGATGGATGGATGGATGGATGGATGGATGGATGGATGGATGGATGGATGGATGGATGGATGGATGGATGGATGGATGGATGGATGGATGGATGGATGGATGGATGGATGGATGGATGGATGGATGGATGGATGGATGGATGGATGGATGGATGGATGGATGGATGGATGGATGGATGGATGGATGGATGGATGGATGGATGGATGGATGGATGGATGGATCATCCATTATCCATATCATACATTTTTGTGGTGTAAACATTGCAGGATGAGTAAGGTTAATACTTAACATTAACCCCAAACTATGAGTATTAGTAAAGCTTGACTTAGAAAGCACTGCTAAGGATGTGATATCTCTTTGATATTAAAGAGATTAGCAACATCTTCTGAACAAATTCTAACAAAAAAAACGTTTGTGATCTGATAATATGTATGAGATTATCATAGTGTTAAACTCTTTAGAACCCAGTCTGATATGCTTTGAATGCCTATCCATTATTTGACAATGAGATTGAGGAAGGGGTGGAGGGGGAGTTGAGTGTTGGCAGAGTGAAAGAGAGAGAGAGAGAGGGAGAGAGCGAACGAGCGAGAGAGAGATAGCTAGTGCTGCCAGTGTCAGTACACCACACACAATCCCACCTCTCTGTCTCTCTCTTCTCTCTGCCTCTTTATCTTCAGCGAGGGCTGCCCACTGGAATAATATTCTCTATCTGTCTTTCACGCACATTAATCAGTCATTCTCTCGCGCTCTTTTTTGCTCTTCCTCATTATTTGACACTTTTTCTCCATCCTCCTTTTTGTTATCTTTCTCTTTCAGCTCCCTGTCATCCTCCTTTTCACTCTTCTTCTGCTCACATCTCACGGGCTGAAGAACTCACAGAAAGCTGGAGGACAGACAGGTGAGGGTGTGTGTGTGTGTGTGTGTGTGTGTGTGTGTGTGTGTGTG
>NW_015505612.1:833827-842320 GCF_001515645.1 Sinocyclocheilus grahami | reverse complement strand
GAGGGTGTGTGTGTGTGTGTGTGTGTGTGTGTGTGTGTGTGTGTGTGTGTGTGTGTGTGTGTGTGTGTGTGTGTGTGTGTGAGATAGAGAAAGAGAAAGAGAGAGAGAGAGGTAAAAGATCCTGTGCATGTTTAGATGTTTGACATTTTTGATGGATGATAATCTACAATCTTTTCAGTGAGACTCTCTTTTAGTGTATAAGTCTGTATATTTCTCATTTTTTTGCTCAAGGCTGCTCTTTTATAGCTTCAGTTATATGGTTCTTTGAAGTATCAACTTTGTCTTAGATGTTTGTTTTAAAATGCTTTAGGGGACATAAATTAGACAATTATTGTCATATACTGTAGTAAGAGTATAAAGTTATGAGATGAATGTAGGCTGTATAGCTCGGATAAGTTGTTGGTAGTTCATATGGAGATCTCTGAGTAAAAAATTGCAAATGTGATGTGTCATTTTTTGTTAATGTTGTGTGATGTTAAGTTATGTTTTCTTATTCCAGATTAATGTAAATAATAATCTAAAGCAAGCCATTTGTCTGTACAGTTCTCAAAATCTTGCAAACACTGTGATTCAGTGGTGCTTTCAAACATTACACTGTTTATTTGAGTGTCTGATTCGCTTGACGCCACAACTTTCAGTCAACTAATATTGTGCATTTGGTTGCAGGACTGACTGTTTTAGAGTGAGTGTTCATGGAAACTTGTTTGAAAACAGTCATTATTTTTTGCTAGTGACACAGGAATTACATACTTCACCTTTAATGAAAATTTGCTCTCAGTTGTGTCTAGGAGAAATAATTGAGAATTGAATAGATCTTCATTGTGTTTTTTTAATACTATGATTGTCAGTTTCAGGTTGTTTTAGGCAGTCAGGAAGTTTCTCTCAAGCTCATCAGGCAGTCAATAGACTAATTTAGTGAGCCGATAAAGCCTTTGAGACTGAAGGAGAAAGTGACAAAAACAGCAGGCAGAGATAAACAGATGTTTCTATACACGTCTGAAGACATTTATCTGTGTGTGCAATGTGACCTTGATGGCAATCCACCCACATCTCTTCATGTTGTTTAAGTTCTAAACAGAAGTGAAAAGCAGGTGTTTTGGTTTCAAGAGTTGGTGTATCAGTCTACCCATGACTTCATCCTGAAGTGTAAGAAGAACTCATCTGAGCATGAGACATATGGCTGCTGTCTTTTCCTGCCCTGCTTTTAATTGAATTTCCACTAAGGTTAAAGCAGGCGAAGTCTTACCTGTGGTCTTCACAGATGGGCTTCTAATGGCTCTAATTTTCAGGGTCACCTCCCTCAAACTAATTTCTTATCTGCTTTCATCCCTCTCTATCTATCTATCTATCGATCTATCTATTACATTTTTGTCTCATTGTTTAATTTTTGTCCTCTTTAACATTATCTCCATCTCTTTTCTTCTTTTTTCCTCCATTTCTCCCTGTGTGCTCCATTCTTCCTTTGTCACTTCCCTTTCTTTTCACCCTGGCTGGAATCTCGCTGTCACTTTGACAGATCTATGTTGTGACGGATTTGCGTGTGTATCCATCTATACAGCCATAAAATATTTGTGTGTCCATTTTATGGCCCTGAGGGTCATGCATTTGGAATGGGCCCATCGGTGCTTTGTTCAGATCCATTGTGAGAGAAGAATGCAATGTGTGGCATGAACATGTGATTCCCGTGTTACAAGTGCACATTAGTGACGGAAGATTGAAGGAGTGTGTGATGTGGACTGGAGAGTGATGTGAATGATTAAAGCCCAGAGCGTGATTCATAATTAATGCTATTGTTTTCATAATTTATATGAATTGGTACAGTAGTTGGGGGCACTTAGTAATCAAGGTTTTGCTGGGGTAATTATGTTAATTGCTTTAAATAAAGGGGTCAGGCACACCACCTAACATATGCACACTGGTCTTTTAACAATTTAAAAGTGCATTTAAAAGTAAATGAGTTTATTTTTGATCTTAGAGGAAGCATTTATGCTGTTATTGTCAAGAAATGATTTCAGTTGTGCTGTTGTATTTAATGTTGAGTGTGCTGCCATGTTGTTCCGTTGTTCCGTTCGTTGTTCCAGTTGTTCCATTCAGTAATGCATGGATATAATTATAATTACGGTTATATTTCAGCAGCTTTTCCCAACTACAGTTCTCCACTGGGAAAATCATTGATTTGGTTTGGGAAAGGAGAGTCAGATGAAGTTTTGAGGGAAAAGATAGTACATTCCCACTTGAAATGGGTGTATAAAAGAGTCTAAAGTGTCTGTGCATGCGTGTTTGTGAGACCGAGTACGACTGTGTTGTTTCCTCTCCACAGAAATCAGTCCGAACATGGAGTGCTGGAGCGCTCATTGCTATTCACATGCGCTTCTGTCTGTATCATATCTTTAAATCTGCTAATTAACCTCATTACGACGCTCAGCCTGCAGGGGATCCAGTGTAAACCAAAGCATACGCTCATGCACACACATATATTCCATAAACTCAATGCAGACTGCTTCTCCAGTTTAATTATGAAAAGCCCATGATTGAATAATTAATACTGTTGGGTCGCCCTCAGCATCTCACTAAACAGAGGCCAAGTGGTCATTGTGTGTGTGTGTGGGTGTGTGTGTGTGTGTGTGTGTGTCTGTGTGTGTGTGTGTGTGTGTGTGTGTGTGTGTGTGTGTGTGTGTGTGTGAGATAGAGAAAGAGAAAGAGAGAGAGAGAGGTAAAAGATCCTGTGCATGTTTAGATGTTTGACATTTTTGATGGATGATAATCTACAATCTTTTCAGTGAGACTCTCTTTTAGTGTATAAGTCTGTATATTTCTCATTTTTTTGCTCAAGGCTGCTCTTTTATAGCTTCAGTTATATGGTTCTTTGAAGTATCAACTTTGTCTTAGATGTTTGTTTTAAAATGCTTTAGGGGACATAAATTAGACAATTATTGTCATATACTGTAGTAAGAGTATAAAGTTATGAGATGAATGTAGGCTGTATAGCTCGGATAAGTTGTTGGTAGTTCATATGGAGATCTCTGAGTAAAAAATTGCAAATGTGATGTGTCATTTTTTGTTAATGTTGTGTGATGTTAAGTTATGTTTTCTTATTCCAGATTAATGTAAATAATAATCTAAAGCAAGCCATTTGTCTGTACAGTTCTCAAAATCTTGCAAACACTGTGATTCAGTGGTGCTTTCAAACATTACACTGTTTATTTGAGTGTCTGATTCGCTTGACGCCACAACTTTCAGTCAACTAATATTGTGCATTTGGTTGCAGGACTGACTGTTTTAGAGTGAGTGTTCATGGAAACTTGTTTGAAAACAGTCATTATTTTTTGCTAGTGACACAGGAATTACATACTTCACCTTTAATGAAAATTTGCTCTCAGTTGTGTCTAGGAGAAATAATTGAGAATTGAATAGATCTTCATTGTGTTTTTTTAATACTATGATTGTCAGTTTCAGGTTGTTTTAGGCAGTCAGGAAGTTTCTCTCAAGCTCATCAGGCAGTCAATAGACTAATTTAGTGAGCCGATAAAGCCTTTGAGACTGAAGGAGAAAGTGACAAAAACAGCAGGCAGAGATAAACAGATGTTTCTATACACGTCTGAAGACATTTATCTGTGTGTGCAATGTGACCTTGATGGCAATCCACCCACATCTCTTCATGTTGTTTAAGTTCTAAACAGAAGTGAAAAGCAGGTGTTTTGGTTTCAAGAGTTGGTGTATCAGTCTACCCATGACTTCATCCTGAAGTGTAAGAAGAACTCATCTGAGCATGAGACATATGGCTGCTGTCTTTTCCTGCCCTGCTTTTAATTGAATTTCCACTAAGGTTAAAGCAGGCGAAGTCTTACCTGTGGTCTTCACAGATGGGCTTCTAATGGCTCTAATTTTCAGGGTCACCTCCCTCAAACTAATTTCTTATCTGCTTTCATCCCTCTCTATCTATCTATCTATCGATCTATCTATTACATTTTTGTCTCATTGTTTAATTGTTGTCCTCTTTAACATTATCTCCATCTCTTTTCTTCTTTTTTCCTCCATTTCTGCCTGTGTGCTCCATTCTTCCTTTGTCACTTCCCTTTCTTTTCACCCTGGCTGGAATCTCGCTGTCACTTTGACAGATCTATGTTGTGACGGATTTGCGTGTGTATCCATCTATACAGCCATAAAATATTTGTGTGTCCATTTTATGGCCCTGAGGGTCATGCATTTGGAATGGGCCCATCGGTGCTTTGTTCAGATCCATTGTGAGAGAAGAATGCAATGTGTGGCATGAACATGTGATTCCCGTGTTACAAGTGCACATTAGTGACGGAAGATTGAAGGAGTGTGTGATGTGGACTGGAGAGTGATGTGAATGATTAAAGCCCAGAGCGTGATTCATAATTAATGCTATTGTTTTCATAATTTATATGAATGGGTACAGTAGTTGGGGGCACTTAGTAATCAAGGTTTTGCTGGGGTAATTATGTTAATTGCTTTAAATAAAGGGGTCAGGCACACCACCTAACATATGCACACTGGTCTTTTAACAATTTAAAAGTGCATTTAAAAGTAAATGAGTTTATTTTTGATCTTAGAGGAAGCATTTATGCTGTTATTGTCAAGAAATGATTTCAGTTGTGCTGTTGTATTTAATGTTGAGTGTGCTGCCATGTTGTTCCGTTGTTCCGTTCGTTGTTCCAGTTGTTCCATTCAGTAATGCATGGATATAATTATAATTACGGTTATATTTCAGCAGCTTTTCCCAACTACAGTTCTCCACTGGGAAAATCATTGATTTGGTTTGGGAAAGGAGAGTCAGATGAAGTTTTGAGGGAAAAGATAGTACATTCCCACTTGAAATGGGTGTATAAAAGAGTCTAAAGTGTCTGTGCATGCGTGTTTGTGAGACCGAGTACGACTGTGTTGTTTCCTCTCCACAGAAATCAGTCCGAACATGGAGTGCTGGAGCGCTCATTGCTATTCACATGCGCTTCTGTCTGTATCATATCTTTAAATCTGCTAATTAACCTCATTACGACGCTCAGCCTGCAGGGGATCCAGTGTAAACCAAAGCATACGCTCATGCACACACATATATTCCATAAACTCAGTGCAGACTGCTTCTCCAGTTTAATTATAAAAAGCCCATGATTGAATAATTAATACTGTTGGGTCGCCCTCAGCATCTCACTAAACAGAGGCCAAGTGGTCATTGTGGTCCAGATAGACATTGCTCTAAATAATCCAAACAGACACAGACCACGGAAAACTGCCGCCTGCCAAAAACATGACCCTTGCAACTAAGATTACTCTTCATCATATAAAGCACACAATACAAGCCTTCTTTGTACACAGTTGTATAAATGACTGAAAATTGCACTTATTCAAAAACAGGCTTGACTTATACTATGGATCAAAACATTTTAATAGCAGACAGTTAGGTCATCAGTCAGCAGATAGTAGTTCACATATGTGGGGAAAGACTCTAAATGACCATTTTGAAGAAAAGCGAAGATAGTGGTGCACTTTCTGGGGATAATAATGTTCCTCATTTTTGTGGTTACTAATAAATGTCTGATGAATCGAAAGTAGCAGTGAAAAAGGCTAAATGTTCTGGTAGCATTTTGGCAGCACTGGTTGTGGATTTGATTCTCAGGGAACCCAGATACTGATAAAAGCACATCTTGAACGCGCTGTCACTTTCATTACAAGTACACGCTTTATGTGAGAAAGTATGACAGATGTGTTGAACAATAAATCCCATGTTTGCTGTAAAGACGAGTGCAGTCAGGGGACTGAAGCCCATCGATGAGTGTTATGGTAGTTTGTGCTTCTCCAGTCTTTTGGTTTATTTGATCACTGATTTGATTTGCTACATACTTGAAGGTTCCTGGTATCAAGCATCATATGAGAAAGTCTCAGCATCTGCTGTGCAAAAATAAATTGATGTTGAGTGAGAATGATTTACAGTAGACACATCTGAAGAGGTGTAGAGTGAGTGTGTTTGACATTTCTGTTCGCTTCAGTTGATTTCTTAGGATACTCTAATGGTGTAAGAGTAAATAATAATAAATGCTTTTATAATAATAAACAGACACAGAAAGGGACTCTAAAATTATTCTTCAACATAGTTATTTTTAAAAGCAACAAAAGTATTTTTTTCATTTACATCATATATACAAAATGTGTACCTTCTATCTGTATATTAGCACCTGTTTTTAATATTAAGCATTTCTTCTTTTCAGTTTATGTAATTGCATGCATTGAGTATATGTTGTGCTGCTTGCAGTATAGACCGTTTTCTTGATTATAATGGAAGCAATTTTCTTTGCATCACATTGCTCATTTACCATGTAGACAATTCTCAGTTCCTATATATACAGGTTGTAAGACAAATGGTGGGTTTTTGTTAAATGTGAGCCAAAATCATCACAATTAAAAGAACCAAAGACTTAAACTACTTCAGTCTGTGTGCATTGAATTAATTTAATACACAAGTTTCACAATTTGAGTTGAATTATTGAAATAAATTAACTTTTCCACGACGATTGTAATGCACCTGTATAAATATATATTTAAAAAAAAAGAAAATACACAAGTTTCACAATTTGAGTTGAATTATTGAAATAAATTAACTTTTCCACGACATTCTAATTTATTGTAATGCACCTGTATAAATATATATTTAAAAAAAAAGAAATATATATATATATAATATGGTAGATAAGGTACCCCAGAAGAAGTTGGTGTTTTTGCACAGTATTTTAATTTTTGACAGTTTATCTGAGAAATGCCTTTGAGATTCCTAACCTGAGTTTCATCAGATTGATGAATCTTCCTCTGTCCTATCCTAAAGAATTTTTTTCTGTCATTCTCATTGAATGTTACAAACCAGAATACTGGACAGCAGCATTCTGCTGTTTGATCTCAAAATACTGCTGTGGAACGTCCGATGGAGAGGTCCAGGACTTTGTGAAACAAGTGAAGTTGTGCTAGAGTCTGAGAACTTTAGAGATGATCCTGCAGTGATGAAGTATAGAGGCATCAAAGGACTGACAGCAGCTGGTCCTGTCTGGCCCTTCAAAGCGTCAAAGGCATCAGAAGTTTGGCAGGATACAGTGTCCACACCAGTACTGAGGGTTTCTTTAGAAGCAACAATTCAGTCAATTCAGACAACCCAATGCACGCTAATGGGAATAATGGGGCATCACACTAGCCGTTAATATTGTAACAGTCTCATAAACATTTTTTAAAAATGTTACTTTATATTTGTATTTCTTAAAATATTTGATTTGATTTTACTTGTCACTATACCTGAAGGACCACTTCCCAATCTAACACTGCTAGCTCACTGTCTAATCTTTCATAAACCCGCAGCGTTCACAGATAAAACAAGAAAGCTTAATAAAAACGAGGTTACATTTCTTTCTGTTGTTTCAAATGAAAGTTGAAACTGTGATTCCAGCTCTCAAAGATCCTGAGCCCAGTTTTCAGGCCTCACGGCTAAGAATCACAGTGGGACTGTGAAGAACAGATGAAAGAAAAGACAATCAAAGACAACTCACAAACATGTTAAGTTTGCTTGAAGTGAAGCACTTTGAAACCCACTTCCCGCTCTGTTTTTTATGCAGAAACTCTCATTAGTGTGGCACACATAAAAACAACAGTATTTCAATCTGTGTGAAAATTAGCTCAAAGACTAATAGACTCTCTCTCTTCCTCTGTGTCTTGAGTTTTACTGCCATAAGTCTTTGCTGTTTGTCAGATGTTGAGATAGTGAATGATGGATGCTGTCCCTGAGAGGTCCTCAACGTGGCAGTTTGATTTCATCTCAGCTGTAGGAGAAGGCATAGATCCTTAGTTTTTGATGCACTCACACAAGGTCCAATATAAAAATGTTGCCGCACTGGCCAATGGAGGGTGAATTTAATGGCCATAAATCTTTCTTACTGGCCACAAAATTGTAGTTTACATTATTTTTAATATAAAAGCTATATTTTCATCCTTTAGGCAATGCAATTATTCCACTGTTTTCTGACACTCGCAGCTTTATATATGAGATCTCAACTGAAACTATATCTGACATATTATTTTGTTCCTCATATTTTCATGTTGGTGGTTTAATCACTTACTGTTTGCTTGTAATGCGACCGGCTGGCAGATTCTTCTGTTTGGTCTTAAAGCAGTCAGACAATTTTTGTGCCATTTAACAACAACAACAATAATAATAATAATAATAACATTATTGTTTTTGTTGTTGTTGGAAGTCTGTCATGTTTCCTTTAGTAGATATTTTTTCTTTTATTATACATTGATTATGTCAACTACAATGGTGCTGACAATATTAATAAGAATAATTATAATAATAGTTATTATTATTAATATTAATGTTGTTTATTTATTATTAATGGTATAAAATATGACGTTAATATTGAATAAATGAATAAATGTTTTTAGATGATTTTCTCTGAGATAAATGTTGTTAGAAGATGCACAAGTGTGTTAGACTAT
>NW_015505612.1:830997-833064 GCF_001515645.1 Sinocyclocheilus grahami | reverse complement strand
TAAAGCAGTCAGACAACTTTTGTGCCATTTAACAACAACAACAATAATAATAATAATAACATTATTGTTTTTGTTGTTGTTGGAAATCTGTCATGTTTCCTTTAGTAGATATTTTTTCTTTTATTATACATTGATTATGTCAACTACAATGGTGCTGACAATATTAATAAGAATAATTATAATAATAGTTATTATTATTAATATTAATGTTGTTTATTTATTATTAATGGTATAAAATATGACGTTAATATTGAATAAATGAATAAATGTTTTTAGATGATTTTCTCTGAGATAAATGTTGTTAGAAGATGCACAAGTGTGTTAGACTATTGTAGCGTCTGGAACATAATAATAGTTATTATTATTAATATTAATGTTGTTTATTTATTATTAATGGTATAAAATATGACGTTAATATTGAATAAATGAATAAATGTTTTTAGATGATTTTCTCTGAGATAAATGTTGTTAGAAGATGCACAAGTGTGTTAGACTATCAATTAATCCATTTTAATTAAACCATGTATTATGTTGCAGTTTCTATTAAAAGAAAGTATCTGTGAAATAGTCGCCAAAGCTAATTTTACCTGCATTTGGTGCCTAGTGAATGCAATGTTTGGACGCTGAACTTTCATTTATGTAGTAGACTGCATTGAAGCCTGAAAGTCAATTTCAAAGCCCTTGGACATATCTGTAATTGCACTCGCTCTGTTTTCCATACACTTTACCAATTATAGGTCTACACCTCATCCTATTTAAGACCTAGCTGTCTCCAGCCACCAAAGAAATTACAAGAACAGATGTTCAATCCAGCATTTTCGCACAGCTCTCATTTGAACCCTATAGAAACTACATTTTCATTGATTCTTTCATTTCCACTTGGGTTCATTAGTGTATGTGCGACAGTTTCCTACTGAGCCGGAGCTGGTTTGGCTGTATATAGCTGCCATACGCTTCCTGCTGCAGACCCTTCAGGGCCACAGCAGGGTCTGCGTCCTAATTGATCTGTAATTGACTCAGCAGCAGGGAAGGTCAGTTTGTCACTGAGCACTACATACAATTAGCTGTCGAGCCCTGTTACCTGATCTGTCCAGTTATGACTCATGCCAAAGGCTCTGAGATGCTCTTTTTACAAAGTAAAACATTAAATTGATGCGCATAATTACAAACGCACACACAGAAGCACCATATCAAGTGAACTAGAGAAAACTTACACACTCTGTGACATGTGGATTAACACTAAAGTAATTACCTGATATTGACACCACTGACTCGCGGGCATCTGTCTTGAACACTAATTGGAGACAACAGATTTTACTGTCCTCGCTATCCTGTTCTGTTACACACATATTCAGGAGGGGGGGGGAAATACAGTATATTTCTCTTTTTTTATTTCTTCTTCTTCAAAAAAAATATTTATTTTAACATTTATTTTTTTAAATTATTAAAAAATATATTATTTAAAGTATTTAGATGTATTAAAATCACTAAGATTTTTTAAATTTTTTAAAATACTAGAGTAATGACTGCTAAAAATTCAGTTTTGCCTTCACAAGAATAAATTATATCTAGAAAATATATAAAACAATTATTTTAAATTGTAAAAATGTATCAAATTTTTTCAGTTTTTACTCTATTTTTCATACATCAAAACCTTCCATAATGACCCCAAACATTTGAACAGTAAAGTAATTATCAAAGTTTCGAACTGATCTGGACGTATAATTGCATAAACACTGCACATTTTTAAAAAGTGAAGTGACGTGTGGCCAAGTATGGTGACCCATACTCGGAATTAGTGCTCTGCATTTACCCATCCAAAGTGCACACACACAGCAGTGAACACACACAAACTGTGAACACACACCCGGAGCAGTGGGCAGCCATTTATGCTGCGGCGCCCGGGGAGCAGTTGGGGTTCAGTGCCTTGCTCAAGGGCACCTCAGTCGTGGTATTGAAGGTGGGAGAGAGTGCTGTACATTTACTCCCCCCACCTACAATCCCTGCCGGTACAAGACTCGAACCCACAACCTTTGGGTTATGAGTCCGACTCTCTAACCATTAGGC
>NW_015505612.1:826487-828159 GCF_001515645.1 Sinocyclocheilus grahami | reverse complement strand
AGTCAATAATCATGCAGATTTATGTTACAAACTTATAGAATTGTACAGTAAGAAAGTTATTTCCTTTAACCAGGAAATTAACGTTCTTAGAATTGACAAGACGGTTGACCCTGAGTGGTCAGCTAAATATCTACAGTGGATCTAAAATATGAATAGTTAATTATAACTAGTTATGGTTAATTATTCATATTTCCCCATGAGCTAAATTCGCTACACTATCAATTAATCCATTTTAATTAAACCATGTATTATGTTGCAGTTTCTATTAAAAGAAAGTATCTGTGAAATAGTCGCCAAAGCTAATTTTACCTGCATTTGGTGCCTAGTGAATGCAATGTTTGGACGCTGAACTTTCATTTATGTAGTAGACTGCATTGAAGCCTGAAAGTCAATTTCAAAGCCCTTGGACATATCTGTAATTGCACTCGCTCTGTTTTCCATACACTTTACCAATTATAGGTCTACACCTCATCCTATTTAAGACCTAGCTGTCTCCAGCCACCAAAGAAATTACAAGAACAGATGTTCAATCCAGCATTTTCGCACAGCTCTCATCTGAACCCTATAGAAACTACATTTTCATTGATTCTTTCATTTCCACTTGGGTTCATTAGTGTATGTGCGACAGTTTCCTACCGAGCCGGAGCTGGTTTGGCTGTATATAGCTGCCATACGCTTCCTGCTGCAGACCCTTCAGGGCCACAGCAGGGTCTGCGTCCTAATTGATCTGTAATTGACTCAGCAGCAGGGAAGGTCAGTTTGTCACTGAGCACTGCATACAATTAGCTGTCGAGCCCTGTTACCTGATCTGTCCAGTTATGACTCATGCCAAAGGCTCTGAGATGCTCTTTTTACAAAGTAAAACATGAAATTGATGCGCATAATTACAAACGCACACACAGAAGCACCATATCAAGTGAACTAGAGAAAACTTACACACTCTGTGACATGTGGATTAACACTAAAGTAATTACCTGATATTGACACCACTGACTCGCGGGCGTCTGTCTTGAACACTAATTGGAGACAACAGATTTTACTGTCCTCGCTATCCTGTTCTGTTACACACATATTCAGGAGGGGGGGGAAATACAGTATATTTCTCTTTTTTTATTTCTTCTTCTTCAAAAAAAATATTTATTTTAACATTTATTTTTTTAAATTATTAAAAAATATATTATTTAAAGTATTTAGATGTATTAAAATCACTAAGATTTTTTAAATTTTTTAAAATACTAGAGTAATGACTGCTAAAAATTCAGTTTTGCCTTCACAAGAATAAATTATATCTAGAAAATATATAAAACAATTATTTTAAATTGTAAAAATGTATCAAATTTTTTCAGTTTTTACTCTATTTTTCATACATCAAAACCTTCCATAATGACCCCAAACATTTGAACAGTAAAGTAATTATCAAAGTTTCGAACTGATCTGGACGTATAATTGCATAAACACTGCACATTTTTAAAAAGTGAAGTGACGTGTGGCCAAGTATGGTGACCCATACTCGGAATTAGTGCTCTGCATTTACCCATCCAAAGTGCACACACACAGCAGTGAACACACACAAACTGTGAACACACACCCGGAGCAGTGGGCAGCCATTTATGCTGCGGCGCCCGGGGAGCAGTTGGGGTTCAGTGCCTTGCTCAAGGGCACCTCAGTCGTG
>NW_015505612.1:807430-826404 GCF_001515645.1 Sinocyclocheilus grahami | reverse complement strand
AGTCAATAATCATGCAGATTTATGTTACAAACTTATAGAATTGTACAGTAAGAAAGTTATTTCCTTTAACCAGGAAATTAACGTTCTTAGAATTGACAAGACGGTTGACCCTGAGTGGTCAGCTAAATATCTACAGTGGATCTAAAATATGAATAGTTAATTATAACTAGTTATGGTTAATTATTCATATTTCCCCATGAGCTAAATTCGCTACACTATCAATTAATCCATTTTAATTAAACCATGTATTATGTTGCAGTTTCTATTAAAAGAAAGTATCTGTGAAATAGTCGCCAAAGCTAATTTTACCTGCATTTGGTGCCTAGTGAATGCAATGTTTGGACGCTGAACTTTCATTTATGTAGTAGACTGCATTGAAGCCTGAAAGTCAATTTCAAAGCCCTTGGACATATCTGTAATTGCACTCGCTCTGTTTTCCATACACTTTACCAATTATAGGTCTACACCTCATCCTATTTAAGACCTAGCTGTCTCCAGCCACCAAAGAAATTACAAGAACAGATGTTCAATCCAGCATTTTCGCACAGCTCTCATTTGAACCCTATAGAAACTACATTTTCATTGATTCTTTCATTTCCACTTGGGTTCATTAGTGTATGTGCGACAGTTTCCTACCGAGCCGGAGCTGGTTTGGCTGTATATAGCTGCCATACGCTTCCTGCTGCAGACCCTTCAGGGCCACAGCAGGGTCTGCGTCCTAATTGATCTGTAATTGACTCAGCAGCAGGGAAGGTCAGTTTGTCACTGAGCACTGCATACAATTAGCTGTCGAGCCCTGTTACCTGATCTGTCCAGTTATGACTCATGCCAAAGGCTCTGAGATGCTCTTTTTACAAAGTAAAACATGAAATTGATGCGCATAATTACAAACGCACACACAGAAGCACCATATCAAGTGAACTAGAGAAAACTTACACACTCTGTGACATGTGGATTAACACTAAAGTAATTACCTGATATTGACACCACTGACTCGCGGGCGTCTGTCTTGAACACTAATTGGAGACAACAGATTTTACTGTCCTCGCTATCCTGTTCTGTTACACACATATTCAGGAGGGGGGGGAAATACAGTATATTTCTCTTTTTTTATTTCTTCTTCTTCAAAAAAAATATTTATTTTAACATTTATTTTTTTAAATTATTAAAAAATATATTATTTAAAGTATTTAGATGTATTAAAATCACTAAGATTTTTTTTTATTATTAAAACTTGTATTTAGCAAGGATGCATTAAATTGTTCAAAAGAGACAGTAAAATCTTTTATAAATGCTGTTCTTTTGAGCTTTCCATTCATCAAAGAATCCTGGAAAAAATATATATATATGATATTTATTATAAAAAATTGTATAAATATTATTTTTTTATACTATTATTTATTTTTATAAATATTAAAATATAATATTTATTGAGCAGCAAATCAGCATATTAGAATGATTTCTGGAGGATCATGTGACACTAAAATACTAGAGTAATGACTGCTAAAAATTCAGTTTTGCCTTCACAAGAATAAATTATATCTAGAAAATATATAAAACAATTATTTTAAATTGTAAAAATGTATCAAATTTTTTCAGTTTTTACTCTATTTTTCATACATCAAAACCTTCCATAATGACCCCAAACATTTGAACAGTAAAGTAATTATCAAAGTTTCGAACTGATCTGGACGTATAATTGCATAAACACTGCACATTTTTAAAAAGTGAAGTGACGTGTGGCCAAGTATGGTGACCCATACTCGGAATTAGTGCTCTGCATTTACCCATCCAAAGTGCACACACACAGCAGTGAACACACACAAACTGTGAACACACACCCGGAGCAGTGGGCAGCCATTTATGCTGCGGCGCCCGGGGAGCAGTTGGGGTTCAGTGCCTTGCTCAAGGGCACCTCAGTCGTGGTATTGAAGGTGGGAGAGAGTGCTGTACATTTACTCCCCCCACCTACAATCCCTGCCGGTACAAGACTCGAACCCACAACCTTTGGGTTATGAGTCCGACTCTCTAACCATTAGGCCACGACTTCCCCTATTTAAAAATATAATAGCAACAGAGTATCTCATGAGTGTTTCCAGACTAAAAACTAGCATCATGAACCATGTGCTACAAAATCTTTCTTTTAACAGTGCAATTCAATACAAAGTCAATATGTTTGCATTGTGTGAAAGAGCATTGTTAAATGCCAAACGATCGTCACTTGAAAGTACGGACCCGTGGATCTTCTTGAAGTTGTTATCTCTTCATTAATGCAACCTATGCATTTGTACATTAATTATTCTGATAGAGAAAATAAGATCTCCAATTTATAAAGAGGAAACATCTGTGAGAGCAGCCGCTACAATAACACAAGATTAGCTCTGTTGTCCTCTAGGTTAATTACTACAATACTGCTGAAGCAAAGGTTAAACAAAGGTGAGTCGTGTTGGCATTTAACTTGGATATCTGAGTTCCTCCTCACCTGAAGCGTGAAAATTTGAGTCAACTCTAAAATCTCAAGCGTGGGAGATGTTATGAAGGAAGGGTGAATTTGAACACAGAGTTAAATGTTTTAAATGAGAAACCATTCCAAGGCTGGCATTATGAAAATGGCATTGCACTTCTAATGGGTGAAAAGTGATTTCAAGGGGGTGAGACGTCCTGCAAACCCACCTGAAAATCACTGTGGAAATGAGTGTGCTTGTTGTTGCTATGATTAAACCTTGAAAAAGCCTTCTAAATAACAGGAAGGGGGCAAAAACCTTTTCACACCACTGTATATTAAACAGCTTACCTTGAAACAGACCGCCTAGAATAGACCTATTAGGAAGGGTGTGTTTCCTGGGGGCCTAATGATACCTTTATGCTGGAGATTAAGATACATTTGTTCATTATTATATTCTAGGTTTAATAAAGGATGCACCCGTTTAATCAGCCAAACTGACTATTTAATTCAATTTTCAGTGAATTCCTGAGCTCCGCATTTCCTCAAATCAATCCGGCCTTCTTGAAAAACGAGTGTTTTAATCAGGCAGTCATTTGTAGATCCCTATTTCTACTTTGTGTGTGTGTGTGTGGATGCATTGGAGTCTGCACATGTGTGAGAGCGCATGAGTGAATGGAGTCCTGTCAAAACTGATTAGCTTTGTAATTACTCTCCGGTCTCCGGTCAGTACTGCTAACAGACATGTTTAATGCTATGCGTCAGTCTACAGTCTTACGGTGAAACGAGCAAGGAATTCTAAGATAACAGCACTTGGAGAAATGGAGCGGAGAACTGTGTGTCTTTAAGCTCACTTCAGTTGTGACAAGCTTTTCAAACTATATGACAAAGCCAAAGCAGCCAACGAAACATTTGATGCAGATCCAGTCAGCATTATGTAGTACTGCTGAATGGAACGTGATTTACATTTTTGGATGGAAATTGGAGTGTTATGGGGATTATGGCAAAGGAAAGAGACAGATGTGGAGAAAAATGAGGAATTATCTCTCCGAAACATCAGGGGAAATAGAATGGGAAGTTATGGAGCTGAGTAGCTAATGGCCATGAGGCTAGTAAAGAGTCTCGGTAAGTAGAAATGAGAGCTTGCAGACCATTACAGCCAGTGAACATTCAGTAAAATCACAATCAAGTGGTGTTTTGTGCAATGTGCAGTTGGTGTTTAATTTTAAGAGATTAAATAATCCTTTATCATTAATTAATTCTCACCTCAAAACTGTCGTGATTGGACGTCACATCCTTATTGTATGTATATTGTACATACAGCAAGGCTTATTCAATCAAAAGGTAAAAAGTAATATTGTAAAATATTATTACAATTTAAAATAATGCTTTTCTATTTGAATATATTTTAAATTGTAATTTGTTCCTGTGATGCAAAGCTGAATTTTCAGCAGCCATTACTACAGTCTTCAGTGTTACATGATCCTTCAGAAATCATTCTGTATGTTGCTAATTTGCTGATCAATATTATTATCATTGTTGAAAGTGGTTGTGTTGCTTAATATTTTTGTGGAAACGTGATGCTTTTTTTCAGGATTCTTTGATTATTAGAAAGTTTGAAAGAACAGCAAATTTAAAAATATATATATATATTTTGTAACATTATAAAGTTTTGCTATGAATATAGTCATTGCTGCTAAAATGGCATTAAATCATAAATAAATAAATAATGTAACATTATAAATCTCTTTACGGTCACTTTTGATCATGCGTCCTTGCTAAATAAAACTATTCTTATTAAAACTAAAATCAATAAATCAATATAAAATATAATATAACAATTTTAAATGTGTCCTATTTTATTTTCCACACTATATTGTACAGTACCATACCATTCAACACCGAACCAAAGCATGCCATACAAAACTGTTCTATTTAAAAACTGTTCATTTTATCATGGTATGGAGCAGAACACATGCAAACAGAAACACACACACACACACTGTTTTGACCTCTCTCATCCTTCAAAAATCTCCCTCATCCATCTGAGAGGGTTAATTGACTACTGTTTGTCAGAAACAGATGTTCCAGTGAAGATCTGTAATTATAAAGTGGCTCTTAAGTGTCTTTTAGAGTCTGCTCTCTCTCTCTGTCACTATACAGTATTTTGTCTCTACCTCTCCTGCTCTTTATCACCTTTTGTCTGTTCTCTATTTCCCTCCTCTTCCTCTTCTAAGTAACAGATTTGACATGGCTGGAATGTGGCAGACGCAATTTAGCTGAGTGGAATCAATCTTCAGTAAAAAGGTATGTCTTAAGAAGTTTCTTAAAATAATCCAAGGAAGCAGCATTCCTAATAAACACAGGTAATGCATTCCATAACTTAGGCGCGTTATAGGAAAAAGCCCCACCCCCCATGTTTTTTAATTTACAACTAGCCTGATACAAGGAAAAACAACCAGCAGAGCGGAGAGAGCAAGAAGGTGTGGAAAGTGTTACCAAGTCACAAATGTAATCTGGAGCCAGCCCATGCACTGCTTTATATGTTAAAATCAGAGTTTTAAAAACAATACGTGATTGAACTGGGAGCCAATGAAGTTGCTGGAGCATTGGGGTAATGTGATGGCGTGAGGACGTATAAGTCAAAACCCGCACTGCTGAGATTTGAATATATTGCATTGCAGTCTCTTAACAGAACTTGCTGGTAAACCCCCAAAGAGAGAACTGCAATAATCGAGCCGTGATGTGATGAAGGCATGAATAAGCCTCTCTGCATCAGGCCTAGAAAGAAAAAGTCTAATGCGAGCAATGTTACAAAGATTGAAAAAAAAAAACTTTAGTTATGTTTTTGAAGTGAGAATTAAAAGTCAACTGAGCATCAAAAATCAAACCCAAATTACGCACCTGAGCAGAAGGAGATATTTGGGTATTGTCAACTGAAAGTTTAAAAGGACTGAACATATTAACATTAATAAGTGCCAATTAATACAATTTCAGTTTTAGAACAATTTAGTTTTAGAAAGTTGTGTTTCATCCATGCCTTAATTTCCAGCAAACAGGCAGAAAGAGTTAAAAAGGAAGAAGTGGAATCAGGCTGAGTGCTAATATAAATCAACAATTATAGCCCAGGCCATAGTTCTGAATAATCTGCCCCAGAGGCAGCATGTAAATACTAAATAGAACAGGTCCCAAAACTGACCCCTGAGGGACACCCTGACACAAAGGCGCAGTCTGAGATCTATTAGTACCCAGGTAAACAAACTGAGAACGTTCTGAAAGGTAAGATTTAAACCATGTCATGTTGCTACAAACCTGTATGACTTTGTTCTGTAGAACACAAAAGGGGATTTTTTGAAGAATATTGCCACTGTTTTCCATATGAAAGCGATTCATTGAAAAGATATGATGATTCGTTCAGATACTTCTCTCATAGTGAGCTAAGGCTTTCCATGAATATCTAAATTTCGGTCTTTTTGTTGAACCAAAGCTAACATATGGGTTCAGAAGACTTGGAATATTGTGAACAAGATGCTTTTATGCTACTTTTTTTGTCATTTCTTTGGATCTTGACACCCCAGTCCTCATTTGCTTTTGAAAATGGCCGAGATATCCTTCAAAAATTCATCTTTCTGTGCTCCACAGAAGAAAAAAAGGCCATAGAGGTTTGGAAACATCATGAGGGTGAGCAAATGATGTCATAATTTTCTTTTTCTGTATTGTTTCTCTAATAACGCACAGGGTAAATCTGCAAAACCAAACTGCAACAATTATTTAAAGGTTTCCAGAAATGCTAAACACACAGTTTGTGTTTGTATGATGCATCCACAGTCTGAGCCAGAGAATTCGGACACATTTTTGCCATTTCTCTGTGGTCAGATCCAATTGGAGGAGTCGCATATTAGGACTGCATAATCGAATGTGTGAATGACAGTGTTTAGTACAGTACAGTCAGTCAAGAAGCAAGGTGATACACATTTGTATTCTGCATTTAATAGAAGAGAACAGAAGTGGTAAATAAAAATTGGTCCAGGTTGGATATTGATCCTTGTTGTCGCAGATCTTGGATCAGCAGGCATGTATATACAGCAGTTCAGAAAGTGTGTGAGACCATCTGCCTGTGTTATCTGTGAAGTCTGATCAATCTTATATCCAGCTGGCGTTGCACTGAGAATTCCTCATGTCACCATGGCAACAATTGTTAAGTGTGAGATTGACAGCTCACAAAGAACAGAAGATTATTACTTGGCCTTTTAATGCTGTCCAGCGTATCCAAGCTACTGTAGCTTACATTTCAAGATGCTGCAATTAAGTACTTCTCCAGAACTTGTAACAAAACATCCAACAAGTGAAGTCTGATCAATCTTATATCCAGCTGGCGTTGCACTGAGAATTCCTCATGTCGCCATGGCAACAATTGTTAAGTGTGAGATTGACAGCTCACAAAGAACAGAAGATTATTACTTGGCCTATTAATGCTGTCCAGCGTATCCAAGCTACTGTAGCTTACATTTCAAGATGCTGCAATTAAGTACTTCTCCAGAACTTGTAACAAAACATCCAACATATAGCTATGAAGACCTCAGGAAGTTCATATCAACTTCCAGATTTGGGTGGTCTGCCCACCCTTGTTCAGTTTAAATTATTCCATGAGAAAAAGTATCCATTAACAGGGAGATTATTGGGACAAAGTATTCAGCTGGTCATGGAATCTGAATATGGAGGCTATCAAAACAGCTACTGATATGACTAGCGTGTTCATTTTATGTGGGTGTTATCATTTTAAACATTTGTTTACTATGCTTTCCTTCATGTGTAAAAACTTCTTTAAAAAGTAGAAAAATACTATATTTAATAGTGCATTCTCACATATACAGTAATTCAAAAGTATTTTCAGCAAGGTTGCATTAAGCTGATCTAAAGTGACAGGAAAAACATTTTTACATTGTTGAAATTCTATTTCAAATAAATGCTGTATTGAACTTTCTCTTCATCAAAGAATCTTGAAAAAATCACGCTTTTCACAAAAATATTAAGCTGCACAACTGTTTTCAACATGAGCAGCAAATCAGCATATTAGAATGATTTCTGAAGGATCATGTGACACTAAAGACTGCCGTATTAATGCTGAAAATTCAGCTTTACCATCACAGGAATAAATTATATTTTACAATATATTAAAATAGAAAACAATTATTTTAAATTGTAAAAATATTTCAGAATAATACTGTTGTTACTGTGTTTTTGATCAAATAAATGCAGCCTTGGTGAGCATAAGAGACTATCAGAAACATAAAAAAATCTGGGGAAAGAATAAAATAAAAAAAAAAGAAACATTAAAAAAATCTTACGTATGGAGTATGCTGACATTCCAGCAGGGTTTTCAAAAGATTCATAGCTACTTTAATTATTTAGATTTTTAATTTAGATTTATTTATCATAAATATCAGTTTTGTTTTAAAAGTTGATATTTGACTAATCGATTTAGGGGCACTAAAAGACATTTTCTTTTAAAAAAGTCAATGACCTTTGAAAGTTATTGTAAAATTCATACACTGAATGAATGGATAGATGGATGGATGGAGGGACAGATCAACAGGTGTCCAGTGCTGATGAAGGCAACTGTAAATAGACTTTATAGACAAAGTAGGGATGTTAAGGATGTAGAAGTTTTGTGTGAAGCGGTGGTCAGTTCTCAGAGGCTCTGAGTGAGTTTCCTCACGTGCTGTGTATGGATCGAAGAGCTGCTCTGCAGGGCCACAGGGGTGATGATTCCTGGAATGTAAAATCGATACTTGTTTCATCCTGAAGGAGTGGGTCCACTTTCCTACTGTCTATGAAGAAACGCTCATTTGGCCACCTACATGCTTTATTTTGTACTCAAGGTCTAAATCTCTTCAGCTTTGTTTGTGCTTATTTTTGTTCAGTTTTCCTGTTCTGGAAACGAGAAAACTGTGTGCTGACAAGAGAGCAAAATCTTGAGTTTGTGTCTTAAAAGCACTTTGGTGTCTTGAAAACCTAATTTTGAACCACTTCCCCTGGAGTTCTTCTATCTGACGTCACAAGCTGGACAGAAAATGGTTCTGTCTCTCAAAACAAGGTGGAAATTAACCTTCAAGAGAGAGATGAAGACGGCTAGCATAAGGTGATCTCAAAACAAACAGACATGTACTAAAGGCCATAAAGGTGCTTTAATCTAGGAATTACTTTGCATTCTAGCTACACCCTTCATACATAAAATGCAACTCACAAGTTGCTTCACAAGTTCCTTTTTTTAGTGAAATATACAGTATGGTATGAAAGAATACAACTTATACATTAAAAGTCCCAATAACACATTACCATGATGTTGAAAAATACACAAAAATAGGCATGGAAAGCTTTATACCTTTGCACCAATCAAACACACATTTGGTACTTTTATTCTAAATTTTTGCATTTATACATTTGCCTTTACATTCACAGGAAATGTATATGTATCAGTAGGGTCCAGTGCTTTGGTTCCTATTGACTTCCATTTTATGGAAGTCTCCTTTTGTGTTTCACAGAAGAAAATAATTTATACGAATTGGACTGACACAAGGGTGAGCAAATGATGACAGAATTTTCATTTTTGCATGAAGGATCCCTTTAAACCACACTTTAAAATGAGCATAAATACACCTTTCAGGCAAAATGCTTTGCAAAAAAGAGGGTTATTAGGTTTTTAAGTGATAAATCAGTAGAACATGTTCATACAGTAGTTAAGGTGATCTGTGAGGACACGTGTAAATTTACATCATACATTCATATCATTTTGGGACTAGTGTTTTACATACAAGTAAACAAAAATAAGCCGCAGAACCATTGCCTTCCAGAGCAACATCCCAAGTCTTTCGCATTTAAGAAATCAAGATCCACCAGTCCTCACCCCAGACTCCAAGTGAATCGTGACAGGCCAAAAAGAGCTCCATTTCCTTTGCTAAAGCGTCTGTGATAGGCAGAAGAGCACTGTAATTGCATCTGTGACCATCAGCGAGTAATTAATCTGTCATGTGCCCTATTGTTTCACCCAGAATGCATCCAAAAAGTGTGTGAGTGTCAGACTAGAACATTTCTTCACGCTGTTGAGATGGAGGATGCTGCCGTCTCCAGAGACCTCTGGGTCAGGAAATGTTTTGTTTTTTAAAATGTGTAAACAACACTAATGGCCCCGACACTTTCAGACATCATAAATACATAATTATATTTATTTCGGCATAAACAATGGTTGCATTGTTGAGTCATGCTGTCATACCAATGCACTTGTTGATTAGCAAGACACAGTTTAACTCTTTACATAACCTATAACCAGAATGTACACTTATTCATATGTTTTGAGAGTAAAATGTTACAAATGTAAAATGTTTTAACAAAGTTGTGTAGCATAGCATCTTGGCGTCTAAATAGCAATAGCATAAATTCCTCTACTCTCATAAGTTACTGATTGTTGTTACTGTAGATTGTTATCTGGTTTACACAGATAATATTTTTAATGTATAATACATTACTTGGGGGTCAGTAAGAAGTCAGTATTTTTATTTATTTATATATTTATTGAATGTCTTTATTCAGCAAGGATGCGTTAAATTGATCAAAAGTGACAGTTAAGACATTCATACGTTACAAAAGATTTAAAATTTTTTCTACTTATATTTTCAATCGTTAAAGAATCATAACATAAAAATATTAGCAGCACAACTGTTTTTAACATTGATAATAATAAGAATTAACTGAAGGATCACATAACACTGAAGATTTGAGTAATGGCTGCTGAAAATACAGGTTTGCCATTATAGGAATAAATTACATGTTAAAATATTTCAATAGAAAATTGTTATTTTCATTTACAATATTACTGTTTTTACTGTATTTTTGATCAAATAAATGCACCCTTGTTGAGCAAAAGAGACTTCTTACAAGAATTGTAATCTTATCAACCTCATATTTTTAAATGCTAGCATGTATTTAAGATATGAATTATATTCACATATGCGTCTGTTTGCCTTTCTATGATTAATTTGAAGGGTTTTCACAAACGCCTGCAGTGTGTTTAGTATTACATTTAATGAGCATGTAAGATCTCGTTGATTACATTTCCAAATCATATTTCTAAGAATGGGAGAGATCTAGTTGTGTTGCAGTGCTGTTGTTTGCAGTGTGCACAGGGTAAAATCTGTGTACTGAAGAACTTTCCACAGAAGTTAGCTCTGTGTTTTTCAGGCTGGAGAAGACTTCATCTCAGAGTCTGCCGCTAACTACGCTAAGGTCAATGATTAGATTGCCTGGGGGAAAAAATAGAAACCAATAGATCGAGCTGTTTTCAGCATGCTGTTTTGAGGTGATATAGCAGTAGAGTGCTGTTGTTTGCAGCCTCCATATTGCCGGAGGTCTTCATCATGGAAGTACAGTCACTGAGGAATCCCACCATAGAGGGAACTCTGTGTTGTGGGTGATTAAAACTTTTGAAAATTTAAACAGTGAAAAATAACCTGTCTCGGGTGTGTTTGAACCAAAGCCTCTGATTGGTGCCAATGAAATATATTCAGCAGTGGATGCCGATGGGTTTTGGCTGGGGAAAAAGCCTACGGGAATGAAAACCAATTTCAATTTTCACTCAAAATTTGCTTTTTCCAAGTTAATAGAAATTGATAATGTGGATTCTACCAGATAAGATATCATAGTTCAAACTGTATCTCTGTCTTTGTGCTGCCAAAATTGAGTAAAACCTCTCCCGATCTTGCCAACAGTGACTTTGCTTGCGATGCCCTGCGAGTGACCTCATCCCATCTCACAGCTTTAAGTTGCTGTGACACCACGGGACAGGGTCCTGCTCGTATCTTAGTTCTGTTTCTCTCCGCCTGCCTGCTGCGTTTCAGTGATGACCACATGAGAGACGGCGGGAGATGAACTCCCTGTGAGACATACAAGTCAGTCTGAAAGAAAGTTGGAAGAAGCTTGTCACAGCTGAGGGTGATTTTGTGTGTGTGTGTGTGTGTGTGTGTGTGTGTGTGTGTGTGTGTGTGTGTGTGTGTGTGTGTGTGTGTGTGTGTGTGTGTGTGTGTGTGTGTCTGTGTGTTTAAAAATTACATTTTTAGAAATCACCTGGTTTGCCTGAATTATTTGACGGATTGCTCTTAGGAAAGCCCTGTTTAATTAGACTGGTTTCAGGTTCATTTGTCCCTGATCAGACGTCAGTTTCTTAGAGAGCCTTTACGTAAGATGTGTTCTTGCATTCAAAAACATTTAGATGAAGTAGAACTACTTTTAACATGACACAGTGTATTAATGCAACAGTAGATGCTCAAAAACAAGGCATGTCTGACAAAATAGCCACATTGGTTTGATTTTTTTTTATTGTTTGCTGTATAATGTGGTGCAATTCATACATGTTTAATTGTGGCTTACATTTTCAAATACTACATGTATCCACTGTAATTATTTTAGAATTTAAATAAGGGTAGGTTTGCATGACAACGATGTACTAAAAATGGAAAGTTTTTCCTTTGTGTTTTTTGCGTACAGATGACAACGTTGTCAAAATGATCCCCATTCACATGGATCTGCGAAAATGTATTATGCATGCCAGACCAGTACTTGGCAATGTCACTTTGTAATGAAATTCAACACGAACACGTAATATGCATGCACATGACTTCACGGTTTTCACAAAGTTGCATTTTTGTAGTTTATATGGAGACTAATTGTATCATTTTCGAAAATTTGCACTTTGAAACCTGTTTTCAGAAGTTAGCATTTTCAGGCCCCAAAAATGATGTTGTTGTGTAAATGAACGGCCAAAACACATAAAAAGTTTTCCGTTTTTAGTTGAAGATGGTGTCGTGTAAATGGCCCCTAAAATTTCTTATTTTCTTACTTCATTAGAAATTCGTTCTCATGGTCATACTTAGAAAAAAAGCAATTAATGATGAATTGTGTTCTCCACTGGTTAAAAGAATAGCTGCATGTTAGCATAAAAACACAAGGTCTTTATGTATATATACTTTTTATTTGTTTGTTTTTAAAATAAATCTGCAAAAATGTCAACAATTCTGTGTTTTTCTGTCAATATGGGGTGCTGTGTGTACATTAATGAGGAAAAAAAATTAACTTAAATGATTTTAGCAAATGGCTGCAATATAACAAAGAGTGAAAAATTTAAGGGGGTCTGAATACTTTCTGTGCCCACTGTATATATTTTTTAAATTATGTTCTTTTGAGCTTTCTATTCATCAAAGAGTCCTGAAAAATCAGTTTTCACAAAAAAAATAAAAAATAAATATTAAGCAGTACAACTGTTCAACATTGATAATAATAAGAAATGTTTCTTGATCACCAGATCATTTTTTTCTGAAGGATCATGTGACACTCAAGACTGGAGTAATGATGCTGAAAATTCAGCTTTGACATTACAAGAATAAATTACTTGTATTTTAAAATACTGTTTTTTAATTTACAAGCGGAAAAACTGAATGCTTCTCTAGCGAGGGAACGGATCTGCTTGTGCGCGTAATTCTGATACATACAATGGCTATCCATTATGACATGTAGGCATTTTTATATTTATGTACACAATAATAATCTTTTACATTTTAATCCTTTAATTTTTCATTTTTAAAAATGTTTGTGTGTTGCTGCGCATACCTGTGTGTGTGTAAAAAGCAAAGTGTACGCGCATTGTGCACCCGCCTATAGGTGCATATTACTAACTCGCTCTTTAAATAACAAAATAAATAAATATTGCGCACACCTCGTTTTCAGACCAGCACGCCAATATGCGCACAAATGGGCGAAAATGCATTTGCTATTTAAATAATGTGGCGCAGGATGTGAAAATGACTAATGCGTCGGCCTGAAACTAGCAAAAAACACTTGCGTCACATTGCGCCAAGTGTATGATAGGGCCCTGTATATTACGGTAGGAAATAGTTATTTTCAATTGTAATAACTTTTATGATATTACCGTTTTTACTGCATTTTTGATCAAATAGCGTGAGCAAGTTATTTTAAAAAAGCATTATAAAATCATACAAACCCCAAGCTTCTAAATACTAGCGTATGTAAACCAAATCGATATATAATCTTCATAAGGATATGAAAAAATAAATGAATATAGATCTGCATTTCTGGTAATATGGTTTACTCTATCTTCCACTAGAAAGGCTTGAGTAAACGTACCACTCACCAGGGTTAAAAGCTTCACATTTCCCTTGTTTTTCCATTTTCCTCCCCAAAAATTTGAATTCAGACAGAGAACAATGCAGCAACAACAGCAACAACAAAAATCTCTTTCCTGGTGCTTTTTCTCTCATCGCCTCAGTTCAAAGCAATTATTCCCACATCTAGAGTCTTTAATCAGCATGCCATCCATCAGAATCCTGATTAGCCGGGAGATCTCTGTAGGACAGGCCTCTGCGGTTAAAGTTTTACCTGAACCCCCTGCCTCTGAGTAAATTGATATTTGACTAAGGAGGATGAGCGCACGAGCAGTAATTAGCACGCTGTGAGGACCGACAGTCTAATGATCAAATGTGTGTTCGACTCTGACTGGAGGGTTTTGGCTGACCTCAGTACTCATACAGTAATGGTCACCCCATATGTCTCTGTCACATGGTTTTTGTCTGCTGCGTTGTGCATTAGGTGGCATTTGGAGAATGGCAGGTCTCTTTGGTGACCTCACCAATGGTGAGATGAGGAGAACATGGCCTTTGACATCCCCTGAGGAACAACAGCAATGATGTCAGACTTTTACTGTCTGTTTGAAGCATCTGTCCCCTCTGCTTTTCCTCTCTCTGTTCCCATCGCTTCTTTTTCTTTATGTCGCCTTATTTCTAATAGAAGATAATGGAAGCAGTTGTAACAGGTGGCAAGTTTTGCTGCTTTTGAATTTAAATGTTTATCACTAGGTTGTCAGGTACAATTTAACATAAATTATCAAAAAAATATTATTTTTTTATGACTGAGAGGTCGGAAACAACTGTAAAACTAGTTCAAATGTAGGTCAAATTTAGACTTTTGGTTTAAATAGAAATTATTAAATAGACATTATTCCTGGGCGCTTATAGAATTACCACTATACTAAGGCAAACAGTATTCATATAGTGTTAAAACACTGGAATTATTACTTTGAATTATTACTTTGGGATGTGTTCTTTTTTGAGACACATTTTTGAGATGTGTGATTTTTTTTTACTTTATAGGACTTGTTTAGGTATAGTTACTCAAAAATTTCAATAATTTTATTTCAGTCCTGTGAACTTTGAATTTTGAAGCAACTCTTTTCCATACAAAGGTAGTGATGATGTTGGTCAAACTCCAAAACTGTCAAACTGTCAAATATGATATATATATTATGAACACTACAATTTGAAAGTTTGGGTTCAGGAAGATTTTTTAAAATGTTTTTGAAAGACGTCTTTTATGCTTGCCAAGGCCACATTTTTTAAAAATACAGTAAAACACTGATATTGCAAAAATATTAAAAGAACGCAATTTATTTGAAAATAGAAATATTTTAAACATTATAAATGTCTTTACTGTCACATCTTATCTTATCTTATTGTATTTTCAATCTTGGTATTGGTATATAAGAAATCTTTTATGCTTACCAAGGCTGATTTTTTTTATTGTTTTTTTTTTTTACAAAAATACAGTAAAACTCTAATATTGTGGAAATATTAAAAATAAATATATTTTATTTGAAACAGAAATATTTTAGAACATTATGAATGTAATTTTTGATCAATTTAATGCATCCTTACTGATTTTTCAAATAAACTTACTGCCCCCAAACTTTAAAATGTTCTGTTCTGTTCTGTTCTATTGTACTCTATTCTATTCTATTCACAGTTCCAAAAGAGATGAATTTGCAGCAACCTTGAGAATGAATCTCAATTTCATATTTTTAGCAGGTGATATTTAAAGCTGCGCTGTCCAAATTTTTTTCTTTTTTTTTTCTTTCTCTTTCTTTCCAGCTCATTTCTTTTGAAAGTGCTTTTCTACAATGATTAAAGATGATTATCCTTCTTGTGTCACTGAATCCACATGTACAGTATTTCTGTGGTAAAGTGAGATGAATAGAGGCTCATCACTGTGCCTGATTTGGGCTTAAGTAGACAATATTAATATAATTCACTTCATATCCTGTGTGTCATTTTTTTTCTTTTCCTGTAGGTGTATGGGGTGGATGTGTGGCCAATGATTGCGGTTCAGTCGGGCTCCAGAGTCGCTCGGTGTGGTGTGTCCATTCTGAAGGCTGGAGCACACATCAATCCAACTGCTTTCCATCTGATCGCCCACCGCACCAGAGAGCGTGTGTGAAGATGTGTGAGTGGCAAAAGGATCTGTTTGAGTGGCGCTTGTCTCCTTGGGGTCCCTGCACCCCGAGTCCTCTCCACCCAGCCAATCGATGTGTGACCGCTCAGCGTGGAGTACAAAACAGAGGTGTGGTGTGTGTGAAGCGTACTAACGGCACCACGGTGAGCCAGCATGTGTGTGAAGCGTTTTCTGCAGTGCCGGAACGAGAACAGGCGTGTTTGTTACCCTGCCCAATCGACTGTGTCGTCTCCGCCTTCACCCACTGGTCCACCTGCAGCCGCACCTGCGGGTCGGCCCTCCAACAGCGCACCAGACACGTGCTGGCAGCGCCCCTGTATGGAGGAGCAGACTGTCCCAGCCTGACCCAGACACATCCCTGTAACCATGACAACGCCCACCCTGCTCTCTGTCCCTCTGACCAACAGGAATACAGTTACAGTTTGTGGGTGGGGCCCTGGAGTCCTTGCAGACTTAAAGGGACAGCGCCTGTTGGAAAGACAACGGTGGACTTTGGTTTTGAACTTGATGGGAAAAAAACAGTCAAAGCTTCATACACCATCAAACGCCACACTGAGAATAATTATCACCAAAACCATTATGATGAAAGAGGCCACAAAGTATCCTGGGAAATAACCATTGGCTATCAGACACGGCAACTGCGCTGTACAAGGAGTGATGGGAAGAATGCCATGCTAAGGTGGGCATCCATTCTATGAATGTACAAATGAATGGGTGAATGAATAAGTTTATGAATGAATTAATGAATTTATTCGTCCACTCATCTACAGTACCATTCAATCAAATCAGTCTGTCTTTCTTTTATCCCTTCCTGTCCTGGCTTTTACTATTTTGAACGATGACTGAAACCTTTTATAACGGGCACTTCTCGTGTTTATTGCCATCTTATGATATATCGCTTGTTGTATTTCTCAACTGTAAAATAAAATGTTTGCAAAATGAATAAATGTAAATGTAAAATCCATCCACACATCCATCAGTCCACAGATTGATCAGTCAGTGCACCAATTAATTTAATATTTATTGATTTATTTTATTTGTTTTATTTTATTTTATTTGTTATATTTTGAGTTTCATTTTATTTGTTGTATTTTATTTTATTTAGATTTTGTAATTTTTATATTGTCTTATTTTTATTAAATTTTTTATTACATTTTATTCAATATTTTATTTTGTTTTTGTTTTATTTTATATATGAGTTTTATTTTATTTTATATATTTTATTTGGATTTTGTTATACATTATTTTGTTTAAGTTGTATTTTAGTTTAGTTTAGTTTTTATACTTTTAATATATGTATTTATTTTAATTTTATTTGTTATACTTTATTAGTTAAATGTTATTGTCTTATAATCTATTTTAATGTATTTTATTTTTATTGTATTTATGTTGTCATATTTTTATTTCACTTTCTTATTTATTATTTTTTGTTTAGTTTTAGCTCAGTTTTGTTTAGTTTCTATACTCTTCATATTGTTATTTTTATGTTATTTGCTTTTCTATATTTTATTTAGATCTTTTAATACATTATTTTGTTTATGTTGTAGTTTAGTTTACTTTAGCAAATATTGATTTCAGTTTAAATAGTTTTACTATGTAAGAAAAAATGACATTGTTAAGTGATACAATAGATATTAAACTAGAACAACTATGAAATTGTCCAATTATATACAGTTTAGCATTTTACAAAAATGCTTGTCCACAGAATGGTGCAATTAGTCAGAATGAAGAGAGTTGTGTAATGAAAGCTTTTAAAGAACTATTGAAGATGTAGTCCGAATTGACTGCGGTCAAATATAGAGCTGCAATGAGTACTCATTACTGATCTGACCATGAATAAATGATACAGGCCTATTGACAGACAGTTATGTAAGAATGTTATGCAATAAATTTACTTGTTTTATTAAATGCCTCTCCACAGTGAGGATATTAGAGTCTTCTGAATTAAGCACTGCTATCCTCGTGGTGCAGATGGATTACCATTTTACCATATGATGCTGTTTGCACCAGAGAACATGCTGTTATTTATGTATGCATTACTGGTTACACTGTCAAATAACAGAATCTGAATTTTTACCTTCTGTTGTGGGCGATACTGACTTTTCACCTTTTTCTTTTTTTCAGCTGAGGGAAGATCCCAAACCTGCTGCTTTTTATTAATTTGTCATTAGATTTTAATGGAAATAGTACTTGTTGCTCCTAGAGAACTACAATAATAAGCTCCAGAGAGAGTGTGGGACTGGCGTGTGTTGTAGTGAATATATAAAATGAAGAAACAGTTCTGAAAATATCCACATGCTATCAAACATGCTAAAGAACAGCAGAAATCTAGTGAGACAAATAAGTTATGCTTTTGATTTGCTGCAAATATTTTCAAATTCTGTGTATTTACATTTGATATAATCCTAGTTCTTAGCATCCATCGAGAGCCATTTGGATCTATAGACAAAATGTGTATAGATCCAGATGGGAAATGGGAATCAGAAAAGAAAAGTTTGAACTTACTTTGTGGAGATGTGGAAAAGTAGATTTTTGTTAATAATAAAATAAATAAATCAAAATCAGCACTTAGGATAAGCGTATTAAGGTTTAAAAATGTGCATATAAATCTGAATTTAAAAATCCCACCTGAGTTTGATGATTTATGTGTTTTAATTCTCATTACCAAGTCAAATTTCGATAACATTTACGCATCAAACTCATTATCCCAATGAAACACGGTAATATAATTTAATGTAATTCTTTGGTTGGTACTTTATAACGAATACCTTTTTAATAGTATACTGAAGATTATCACTTTTTTATTGTATTTCATTTTTTAAATGTTCATCTTTGTTTGTGGTCCCCTATTTAACTAATCCATTCATTTTTATTCAATGTCAGTTCAACTGGAAAGCACATTTGCAATCAGTTCTTTGAACACAATATTTTGTTGTCCATGCTATGCAGCAAACATCAATAGTGTTACCAACAATAAGATGCTAATGCCAGTCTTTATTTAAACCACTCATTTACGCACTGCATAATAAATTAACATCATTTTATGTCTTCAGATTACAAAATTTCCCTTGTGGTTTGCAAACTTTTTCACATTCGTATTAAGCCAGAATAAACTTTGGAATAAATTGAACACCCACGGACCATCCCATCACTCTCTCTCTCTCTCTCTCTCTCTCTCTCT
>NW_015505612.1:800582-807277 GCF_001515645.1 Sinocyclocheilus grahami | reverse complement strand
TTCAACACGCACCGCCCCCCCCCCCCCTCTCTCTCTCTCTCTCTCTCTCTCTCTCTCTCTCTCTCTCTCTCTCTCACAGGATTTCATAGTTTGCTTTAGCTTGTTTTGTATGCCAATATATGCACAGAGAATCAGCATCAACACTAAAGCCTTGGAGAGTTTGAGAGACAGCTTGAAAAATTTTCTGTTTATGTTGCTACCTTTTTTTGTCATGCTAGCCAGAGGCTAAATGCATGCCAGCAGCTTCAGATAAGGCAATACATAAACATGAAATCCTTTGAAAATAACTAAACAGTAACTGTTTGCGCAATTTTTAGAATTGCAATCTGTTGATTTTTTTATGTATACAGGTGTATGTGTGTGTGGGTAGGTAGCAAAGGGCCACAAAATATAAATCATCCTTTTTACAGCAGTACAGTTCTTCACTTTACAATGTCATAAAAATGTGGTAAAAAGATGACACTGTAAATGTCCTTCTCATCTCCAGCCTTTGCGATCATGACAACAGCCCCGTGAACTTTCGTTCATGTGTGATGCCCAGAGACTGTAGAGTGTCTGATTGGTCGCAGTGGAGTCTGTGTTCAAAGACGTGTCAGACATCTGATCAATCACCTGGCTTCAGATTCAGGAGTCGCAGGCTAAAGAGAGCAGCCATTGGTGGAGGAGAGCCATGCCCCGCCCTGGAGGAAAAAGCTAACTGTAATGGTTTGGAAGACACACTGCCACTGTGCCCAAGGTGAAGAGACTGCATTGCCAGAATTGTGCATCCAAATCTTTTTAAATGTTTTAATCTGTTCTAAATGCATTAGGTCTTAAAGGGGACATCGGATGCCCATTTTCCACAAGTTGACATGATACTTTAAGGTCTCCATAAAATGTCTGCAACATACTTTGGTTAAAATTCCTCAGTGGTCATGTGAAACAACACCTTTTTACCTAGTCAAAAAACAGCCCTGTTCACAGCGAACCGTTTTGGTGCATGTCTCTTTAAATGATAATGAGCTACTGCTGACCCCACCCCTCTCTTCCGTTTTTGTGTATTCAGTGACACGTTACCATCAAAAACAAAACTAATCCACTGCGTCCTCAGTGGCTCTGATGTTAGGAGAAAATTAAGAATCTAATGTTCACTTTTACATCCAACTACAAAACACCTGCATTGCTTACGAGACATTTGTCACTACAGCTTGTTCAAGCACGGAGAAAATGGCGGACAGCGTACACCTGGCTGAGGGCAGAAATATGCTAATACGGGACAGTCCGTCAGCTGTCATGGGTGGGGCCTGAGCAATATGACATCATACTGCTCAGAAAATCAAAACGGCTTGATAATTGAGACTGTTTAGCTTTTCTGAGGAATAAAATTAAAAGGAGTGAATTGATTTTTATCATTGTAGGGTAATTGTGTCCACACACTGCTAAGACACATTTATATGCAAACACCATGTAAAAGTGAATTTTGCACCCGATGTCCCCTTTAAACTCAACATAAAACTAAAATTCCCCATTAATGCATGTTATTGATTTTATTGTGAATGATTCCTCCATGCATATGTTTCATTTCTTTAAAAAAATTGACCATATAACTTTTAATCAGATGTCACCCTACATTTTTTTTTCTTCTCGATAATCTGTTTAACTTGGACGTACGTCACAATACAGAAGAAAAGATATGTTACTTCAGTCTTATTGTGACTTTAAAAAGGCTCAACAGATATGACTCTTTAATTTGACTTGAAATGAATGTATTTTAATTGGCTGGAAATACAGGTATGAGTGGAGGGTGACCAATTGGAAAGCATGCCAGGTGACTTCACTTTTGAGTCAGCAGGACCATCACCATAGCAATACCAGCATCCTGTGTGGAGGTGGGATCCGGACCCGAGAGGCATATTGTGTCAGGATCCATGACAGTACAGTACTGTCCCATAGTAAGAACACTGTTTTCGATAGTTAACTGTGGATTATTAACTTAGAAGTATGATTTAATTTCTTTTTGTATGACAGTATCACAGTGTTATTTGAAATCATTTTATGTGAGAATGATAATCAGTCGGTACTTGGTGAATATCAAAATACCATGGTATTACCCAGGGATGGGCTATCAGCTAATTCATCTTTTTTTTTTTTTTCAGCAAGGACACATTCAATTGATCAAAATTGGCAGTAAAAATATTTTAAATAAATGTTTTTTTTTCTTTTTATTAATCACAGAATCCTGAAAAACATGACACTTTCCACAAAAATATTAAGCAGCACAACTGTTTTCAACATAGATAATAAGAAATGTTTTTTGAGGAGCAAATGAGCATATTAGAATGGTTTCTGAAGGATTATGTGACACTGAAGACTGGAGTAATGGCAGCTGAAAACTCAGCTTTGCCATCACAAGAATAAATTACATTTTAAAATATATTAACTTAGAACACATTTATTTTAAATTGTAATATTTCACAATATTTCAGTTTTTACTGTATTTTCGTTCGCTGACCTCAGAGGGTTAAACAAATGCAGCCTTAAAGAGCAAAAACATTCAAAAAACTTACAGACACCAAACGTTTAATGGTATTGTATCTCTCATAGAGAAGGCGATTTTAGTATGTATTGGAATAAGCCCAGTTAAAAAATGTTATCCAAGATGGCAAACAAAGTCGAGTGAAGTTGTTTAGCCTTATGCATCATTCACTATTAAAATGCATTGATAAAAAGGTTTTAATCTAATTGCAAAATCTTTCTGAGTATTTGTGTGTATTATATATTTGTATGCTTATTGGAGTATTGTGCCGTTAGCTTAGCAGCTTGCTAACATTACACTGTTAGTCTCGCATGCACTTCATATGAAGAGCGTAAAATTGCTGCCTATGAAGCACGATCCAAGTCATTTCTGAGATTTCCATTTCAGTGAGGATGATGCCTTGGAAGACTTTTTGGTTTTGAATCAGAGCACTAATAATGTGTCCATCTCACAGTGCAATAAGCAAATGTGATTAACGCAAATGAGAGTCAATTTTTTAAACATTAACGTTTAAACGGAAAAAAAGACTTTCTAGATTGCTTTCATTTTATTTAATCTTTCATAGGCTGTTGAGACTCAGGGCAGAACGCTAAGGGGGAGATTTAGTTTCCTCTGCTTTCCTGTTTTTTTATTTAAATGGTAATCTGTGGCCACACAGTGGGAAGGACGGATTTGAATTGCATTTATTTTTGTGCAAGCTTCTGTTAGATCTTTAAAAATGCATTTCATACAGTTTTAAAAAATATCTCCAACTGACTTTTTGTGATAAATCTGAAACTGTCTCTCTCTGTTTTTTCATTATTAGTCAGTCGGCCTGTTGGCAGGAACTTGTGCACCGGGCCTTTACCGCCATTGGCTGAGTCTTGCTTCATTCCCTGTCAGAAACATTGTCCCCTCACGCCTTGGTCACCCTGGGGACCCTGTCTCCATGACAACTGTTTGGAACCTCAGGGAAGAAGAGGTGAGAGACGAAAGCATCCCATCGACACACATCCAAGTCTAAATCACACACACTTAGATACACCTCCCCCCCCTGTCCTTGGTTTCTCCTCTCAGTAATGTAAATAATGTGCGAAAATCGAGGTGAGCATATTTCTGACCCTAAGCTGAGGTGCCGCCCACTCAGTGAGGTGACAGTGACGGGACAGCTGTATTCCTCTATTTAGACTCACTCTAAAGCCATTTTCTTTATATTCCATTTTCTATTTCTTCTCTCCTCTTCCTTAATGTGCACATATGTTAGGCCAAGATATATGACTGCTGCACTGCTAATTTTTCCAGAGTGTGGGAACAGTGTCTGCTAAAATGTTGGCAATGAGCATGTTTCTGTTTGTCATCGCTGACTCTTTTCCTTTGTTTTGTTTTGTTTTTTGTTTTTTGCATATGTACACCATTTTCAGGTTTCAGGATGAGAACTCGTTCTGTAATTATGGAGTCTTGGGTGGAGTCCGACAGTTGCCCTCACATCAGCGAAGCGATGATCTGCGATGACCCTGTCTGCTTCATGTGGAGAGTAACATCACAGGGGCCCTGTGTTCCTCAAAATGGATCGTGTGGCCCAGGATTCCAAGAACAGACTCTAGAGTGTTTTTCCGCCACAGGTATGCAGCTCACTTTTTCCTTTTTCTTCCCTTTTACTGCAATAGTTGACCTAAAACTGAACATTCTGTCATCATTTTCTTACCCTCACCTGTAAAATATAATATAAATAGATCAATAAATGTAAAAAAAAAAAAAAAAAGAATAAAGACAAATTCTGGTGCACTGAGTCTTGAGATACCATATTTGAATGTATGCAAATGCAAATGAGAAGGTTTTCAGGAATTAGCAAACAATTGTATGGCTTCAGAAGAATATAGCAAGGCAAATGTGCTACTTTTATGCTTTATGGACTATACTTTTATAGTGTTTGTTGTCATTTTTGGAGTCTGACACCCCCCACACCTACACACTACTACCATTTAAATGTTTTTTTTTTACTTTTACTTAGCAAGGATTCATAAAATTGTTCAAAGGTGACAGTAAAAAAATTTCTAATGTTACAAAATATTTGTTTTTCAAATAAATGTTCTTTTGAACTTTCTATGTATTAAAGAATCCTGAAAAAATAATAAGAAAATAACAATAATAAGAAATGTTTCTTCAGCAGCATATCAGCATATTAGAATGATTTCTGAATGATTATGTGACACTGAAGCCTGGAGTAATTATGCTGAAAATTCAGCTTTGCATCACTGGAATAAATTACATTTTAAAATATATTCAAATAGAAAACATTTATTTTTGATTGTGCTCAAATTTCACACTATTACTGTTTTGTTTTACCCTTTTTTTTATCAAATAAATGTAGCCTTGGTGAGCATAAGAGGCTTTTTTCAAAAACAATTAAAAATCTTACTTACCCTAAACATAGGCATTCGTAGACATTTTGCAAAAAGTCGTCTTCCCTGGAAGAAAAATCATTCTGAAAAATTGCGTAAGGACAGAATTTACAGAACTATCACTTTAACTATATTTCTCAATCCTATCATTCTTCTTCTTCATCCCTCTAATTACTTTCAACCTTCTGTTATCCCCGTCCTCAAACTCTTCAGTGATTAGTTATTTTTACTCACATAAGTCAATGATCAGCTATCTTTTAATCTCATCTCTCCTCTCCTCTCGGCGGGTATGTGGCATTTTTCTTATCTGTCTTCTGTGATTTTTATTGAGATGAGTTTGAGTTTTGACGCACAAATAAACAGAGGCACAACTGCCTAAGAGCCTCAGGAGTCCTTTAAGGTCTTTCATTGTAATGTTAGCAATTTATGCGTCCACTGGTCATGAGGGTATTTCTATCTGCTCTTTGCAAGCCCGTAAAACAATTTTAAGCACCGTTAAAGTACTGTCCTTTTTAGCTTATCTTGAGATATAGCCAAACAGTCCAGGGAATGCTTCACCTTACTTGATCCTGCATGAGTTTTACGACTGCAGATGGCTGGGGAGACGAACCTCAAAAACCCTCCATGGAATGTGCGGGTTTGATGTGTGTGTCTCCATCATGTAGGTGGGTCTGTTGTGAGACAGATCCTACATCACTCATCTATGTCAAGTGTCAGTGTGTGTGTTGTCCATCAGCAGTAAGTATATGAGTGGTCTTAAGGGGTACCACTGTATGTGAAACATGTCCATCTGGCTAGGCAGTCGTCATACATGACAGGACACGGTGAAGCTGGAATTTTACATCTGACACACACACACACATCTGCATTAAACCTGACAGAATCACCTTCCCAGCACGCACTTAGAATGTTCTGGAAAATGCACAGCATTAGATGAAAAATAGAACTGAACATCCCAGCTGTTCAATATAAGTTTTTATTCCATGGTCTGTCTGAATACTGGATTCTGATTGGCTGGCAGGTATGCAGTAAAACCGTTTAATGCACAGGTAGTTCCAAGTCAGTTTAATCACCGTTCTATATTAATGCGCTTCTTTAACAGATGCACACTAACCAGCACACACACACACACAGAGAGAGCGAGAGAGAGAGAGAGGTCAGAGATTGCTGACTGCGCTGTACACACAAACAAACTTGTTGTCAACGCTTCCCCTTGATTTTCATTAATAAAATAGCCTAGATACTAGATCGCTACATTATATTCCCCAGCAACGAGCTGGTAAAATCGCTGTTTTTGAAGTAATTGCTTGTACAGAGAGTATAGCACGCAGGTACACACAACTGTCATCTCTCTCTCTCTCTCTCTCTCTCTCTCTCTCTCTCAAACGATCGATCGATAATTAATTGAAATACATGCTATAATTCATTCAAATAAATGTGGCCTTACCGCACTATTTCATCTTTGTGTCTGATTTGAAGCGGGCAGAATGCTAGCGCTAACATGCCGTAACTGACGAAAATAACTCATTTTTACCCATTCGGTCAAATATTGTGTTGCAAAGAGCAATACTAGTTTTTACTTGTCTATAACTTGGCAAATGACTGAATGGAATGAATGGAATAAGCGGGATAATCAACAGCTAGCCGTGCATTAAAGGATTTTAATGCATGATGTGGAGGCAAAGAACCGCCCGACGCGAAGCGTTACATTTTCTGATGAGATGTTTTCCCCACTGCCATGATGAATAGATCACATACGGAATATATTTTTATGTATGTGTGTATATATATATTTGTTA
>NW_015505612.1:783523-800489 GCF_001515645.1 Sinocyclocheilus grahami | reverse complement strand
TTTTTTCTGTATGGTATCATACTTTATCATCATGGCAGTAGGGGAAAACACCAATTTAATTCTCATCAAAAAAAATTAAAATCTAAAAATCTAGATTATTTTAAATAGATGTATTTCCTATATATAAATATATGTTTGAAAAATAGATTTAAAAATACACAAACTAATGGAAAACAATATATTACAAAAATAGATGTTAAAATATATTTACATTTATTTAAAATAAGTTTTAGCTACTTATTTTGACATTTTTGGCAAATATTTATATAATTTATTATTATTCAATGTAAACATATTGTTCAAAATAGATCTTGCATTTATCCAAACAACTGGAAATGTATTTTCTTGCTCCTTGAAGTACATTTTTGCATCAAAGCTTAAAAAGAAATATATTTTCAATTTGGGCAATATTTGTTATTAAGCAATATTTATTTACAACATATATTTGAAATATATTTTGGACAGTGTAAGTAAATAAAAAGTAAAAATAAATATTTGTATTGCATTATGGTGTGGATGGTTTTCAGGGTGTTGCTATGGTTTTGATCACATTACTATGCATTTGCTTTTAAATTTTGGATGGTTGCTATAGATAATTGCTTATTGGCCTTAGCAAAGAGGTAAAAAGTTAAGAGGTAAGATTTTTTGCAATGGCCAGACATGGTTCATAGCCAGGGGTGATTCTATGATTTTCATTTTAGGGGGGCTCAGCCCTCAATGAGGGTAATAATAAAAAATAATAATAAATATATAAATAAAAAAAATGTTTGACTAATAGAGATGGTTTACAGCTAGCCGTGCATTAAAGGATTTTAATGCATGATGTGGAGGCAAAGAACCGCCCGACGCGAAGCGTTACATTTTCTGATGAGATGTTTTCCCCACTGCCATGATGAATAGATCACATACGGAATATATTTTTATGTATGTGTGTATATATATATTTGTTACCATACAGAAAAAAAAAATATATATATATATATATACAGTGGGTACGGAAAGTATTCAGACCCTCTTAAAGCTATAGATAATTGCTTATTGGCCTTAGCAAAGAGGTAAAAAGTTAAGAGGTAAGATTTTTTGCAATGGCCAGACATGGTTCATAGCCAGGGGTGATTCTATGATTTTCATTTTAGGGGGGCTCAGCCCTCAATGAGGGTAATAATAAAAAATAATAATAAATATATAAATAAAAAAAATGTTTGACTAATAGAGATGGTTTACTAAACTTATTGCAGTATTCCACTGTATTGCTTAGGTATAACATTTGAGTAATGAATAAGCCTTCCTGATCTCACACACACTTTACTGTAGTTACAAACACAACATTTTACTGTTTGCTTTTCTAGTACAACCCTCTTTCTTTAGCTCAAGTATGCAAACCTCTTTACACATGCACTGTAATATGTATTATATTGAAAGTTACATTTTCAAATGAAAATGGCAACATGATCGTTTCATAAAGTATGCGGTTTCATTTTTGCTGGAGGAAACAACTGTAGTGTGATGAGGAAACGCATCTTTCGTAAACTGTATTTATGACAAAGAACTGCACAGTTGCAGATATTATAACAGTCTATCGATAAACACACACCTTGCCCTCAGTTTCTCGCTCTGCCGCTGTATTCATATGAAATTTAAAGGGGACTGAGGCGATCACGAATTCATGTACAGTTTATGGAGCTGATCGCAAAATGTTTAGGGGGTCAGAGTAGTCATTTTAGGGGGGCTATAGCCCCCCCTAAAAATGACCTAGCAACGCCCATGTTCATAGCTTCATTTGCAGAAGTTATCACTCCAGTTTCTGTGATCTGTCTGCAAGTTCGATATTTATGAAATAGCATGCTATTGAATTCTGCTGTCTATCAGCAGTCCTGCAGTTCTTGCACACTCTAATGCACTTCTTAAGGCTCTAGGTAGATAATCACTCTGGGAAATTGCTTCTTCTAACAGTGCAAATAGGTGAAAAAAATCTTCCTGTCTGCAGAGAAGAAAATGAAATAAACCCTTATAACAACAGGAAAGATGGTGAGTACAGGGGTCATAAAAATACATATTAGGAGCTGTACATCTTCAGATGAGACAGTCTCTTTAAAAGAAAAAAATTAATACAATTAAGAGAGATTGATTTTTAAGGCCAACGTTTGGAGAATGTTTCTGGAAACATTGCCCTTCCTGCATCTGAGATGTAATGAAGAAATGAACTATTGCGGCTCAATATCTGATTCTCATAGGAGGGTCTGTCCAGACCAGTTAGGTTTATTTCTCGCCTTTTATCTTTGTTCTTTTATCTCACAAACAACCTGAAGAGCATCTTCTACAAGTTGATGCTGTGTTGGCATATATGTGTTCATTGTTCATTCCAATCTCGCAAATAAAAATATGTATATGTGAGTTGATCTTTCCTCACTAGGTTAAAATTTAAGTTAATTTTCTTTCTTAATAAATAAATAATGAATCTACTGAAAAAATGTTTTGTTTGTTTTAAGCATTAAACTGACAACATTTAGCGAGATTAATGTTTAAAAAATAAGAAATTGTCATTGATATCTATCTATCTATCTAGCTATCTATCTAGCTAGCTAGCAGTGAAGCATTTAGTATTTTCCAAACTGAAGTGAGTGAAGTTTAGAGCTGATATTTTACTTCAGCATCCATTATCAAATAATTATTTTCAAGCTGTCTGTTAATTTAAAAAGTGCCTTAATATTGCCCAATCACGGTCTTTGAGAAAAGAATAGAGCACTCCGAATGCTATTAAACATCTTATTTGCATATTATTCCATTTGAATTAATGAAAAGTGATTGTTAGGTGTAAGATAAGAGGAAACCGAGATATTCCTGTACTTAAAACAAACCATGATCATTATATCAATGTTCAAATTTTGTTTCTTGGCAATAAACTTAACTGCATATTTCCTTGTGTTGGATTATAATAAGATGTTAATTAAATATGCTTGTTTGTTGGGAAAGAATAAGTGTTATTCAAAAGGAAGTTGTGAAAAGATAATTAACATTATTCGGTATGATATAAATAAAGAAAATAAGAAAGGGATATTTTTTTCCTGATCTTCATCTTCGCATTATAGGTGAGACAGTCCCTAGTGATCAGTGTTCAGGAGATCCTCCTCCAGTCCAGCAGTCATGTGAGATGCCCTGTCCTGGGGACTGTGTGTTGGGACACTGGGGTCCCTGGACTTCCTGTTCCCAATCCTGCTCCAGTAAACACCAAGAGGGGAAACAAAGTCGCTCACGCCTTGTTCTGGCTCTTCCTGGAGAGTGTGAGTGTAAGCATTTTGCAGCAAATACCAGGCCAAGTGATTAGCGTACAAGTTGAGCTCTGAATTTCATGCACATCACATTTTCGTTATGATAAAGATGATATGATTATGTTTTGTGAAGTTATACCGCGAACATTCAAGAGTATAAATAATAAATACACAAAGCACAAACTATGAAAACGTGTCGGAAATGTAACGTTTCCAGTTGTTGCAGAAAAACTGGCTACAGCGGCCCTCGCATACTGGGCATCTTTCAGAATCTTTCAGTTTAATTATTCACAATGCTCTGATTTGCCCTGAGTCCAAATCTCTAATCCCCATTTTAAAACAATGTTCTATTAGTCTTTGTCCTGTCATCCCCTTCTTTTATGCTGGTCCTCATAAAGCAGCTCTTTCACATGAATTATAGATTCTCCCTTTATGACACACTCATCAGGGACATATCCTTTGTTTGACCCCTCAAACATATGGCCCTTTGTCCATAAATGTATATGCATTTGTGTGTGTGTGTGTGTGTGTGCGTTTTTGTGATTTATGAGGACACAAATTTGAATAATGACGTGGGTATGACATAGGTATTACAATGAGAAGGTGATTTATGAGGACATTTTGAGTGTCCCCATATTTCAAAAGGCTTATAAATCATTCAGAATTAGTTTTTTTGAAAATCTAAAAATGCAGAAAGTTTCCTGTATACTAAGGGGTAGGTTTAAGTGTAGGGTTGGTGTAGGGCGATAGAAAATAAGGTTCGTACAGTATAAAAACCATTACGCCTATGGAATGTCCCCACAATTCACAAAAACAAACCTGTGTGTGTGTGTGTGTGAGAGAGAGAGAGAGAGAGAGAGGGAGAGAGAGTACCTGGTATTCCCTACATTATGGGGACCAGAAGGATACCAGTAAATTTTGACCTTGTGGGGACATTTTTTTTGGTCCTTTTTTTTTTATGTAGATGGAAAGCCATGTCCTCCGGCCCCTGAGCTGGTGCAGTGGAGACCCTGTGGCACACAACCATGCACAGTGTACTACTGGGATACTTCACCTTGGGATCCCTGTATGCCGAACACCATCACAGACGAGAGTGAAGGTAACAGCGCACCTCCACAGATGGAGAACGATGCCACCTGCGGTACAGGGGTACAGATGCACCAAGTCACATGCAGGAGAGCTGGGAATGGACATGTGCTGCCAAAACGGTAAAGAAACACAATCTTTCATCCTAAATTCTGTATAGAACACCCATACAGAAAATCTCATGCTAATATCAACTTTAGGTGTCCTGAATCCTCTTGTCCTGACTCCATCCGGTCTTGTCCTTTACCTTGCAAAATTGACTGCATCGTCACACCTTTTAGCGAATGGAGCACCTGTCCCACTTCCTGTTTATCGGGTAAGCATGTAGACCCCTAACCCTAACAGCATGTCCTTACCAGGAACAGCTTGACAAGCTCAAAATTTTAACTTCATGTTTTTTCTCCCAATACTGTGAACTTCTTTGCTTTTCTAGTGAATGCTACTGCACCAACCCAGTCTCGTCACAGGATCATCATCCAGAGACCTGCCAATGGAGGTCAAGAGTGCCCAGATACTCTTTATGAGGAGAGAGAATGTGATCCACCCCCTCTGTGCCCAACTTACAGGTAAAGAGAGAAATGGTTAAATGAGCGATAAATGGCGTCTGTTATGCTCACCGAGGCTGAATTTATTTGATCAATATACAGTAAAAACTGTAATATTGTAAAATATATTTACAATTAATTTTTACAGTTTTAAAATGTAATTTATTCCTGTAATGGCAAAGCTGAATTTTCACCAGTCATTATTCCAGTCTTCAGTGTGACAAATCAAACTGATTAATGCAAAGCTACATCTAGATCATGATGTAAAAATCTCTCACTTCTCAAGTAAATCATAATAAACTTGATATCAACATAATATAATCATCAGTAGCTTATTAGTGATTCTTTGTTATGAAAAATGCAAAAACCAACTGAACTTTAAATATGATTTTTCTTATTTTTATATCTTTAGTTAGGAGAAACTAGAATTCAGCTTTCTGGAAAATTAGGAAAAACAATATAAAAATTAATAAACGTAAAGCTTTTATAAAGTACCCTTTAAAATGTTTAGAGCATTTTTTAAATCATCCTATAAGACAGAAAGTTACCCAAATGTAATCAATCCGTGTACAACATGTGGTGTTACTCCATTAAAATGTGCTAATGCGTATCCCTACTAGATGTGCCAACAAAATACAAAATGTTCAGAAAATATAATTGGATATAAGCCAGACACTGCAACATGTTTTCTGTGCACTGGTGTTTCATGGCAGATGGCAGACCCATCGCTGGCATCAGTGCATTCTGGTACCTGATTCGGTGAGGAAGGCTGTGGGTGGGCCCGCAGAGGCATGCGGTATTGGCCTAGAGACAAGAGGTAAGTGACAGATTAGGATCTCTGTATGATTTAAAGTTTTATTAGGAAAGTTCTGCAAAACCGGGGTTACTGTAGGACGATTACTCATCTTAGAAATTCAGAGGGACTTCTTGGCTGCCTGCAGGTTTTTTTTTTTTTTCTTGCAATTTTCCCCATACTCTCTAGTTTTATAGAAAGTTGTCAAGATGTCAGAGAGGACACACAGCATGGTATGACATCTGACATCTCCGTCCCCGGGCTCTTTTTAAAATATCCTGCTGGTACTTCATGTAAATTTAAAGGTGCTGGCCTATCAAGACACAGTAGGGATCCTTTCAGAATGCTGTATGCAGCGGACGGGACCAAATTCTGCCTGTCAGTTTTGGAAAATGAGAAGAGTGTTTCTCAGCAAATAAATGATTCCTGCACAGTGGGCTTCAATTAGGAAACACTAGCAGTATGATTATCTATGTAAATTATTTTTTAAACCATTCTTACTTCAATTGTTCAGTTGAACCCAGTGTTACCCAGTGTTCAGTGGAACAATTTACATAAGAAAGGTTTTACGAACATTTTAACACTAATTTGTTCTGCTCAATGAAAATAAATGAGACTCAGTGTTATAGCAGGCCTCAGAATGTGTTTGTACACCTATAAAGGTCACATATTTTACACCTTTCTGGAGTTTTATTTTAAGTCTTGATGTCCTTAAGAATATATTTTTACAGTTCCTCTCTCAGGAGCTCTGCAAAGAACAGGTCGAGTTTGGCCTGTCTAATTAATATTCATGAGCCTCTCTTCTGATTGGCCTGTTGTTTTCTGAGTGATGCATGGCCAGACCAACCACAGGTAACTAGAGTCATGTATGCTGTAGCCTGCTGTGGATTGGTGATACTCACAAGTAATGTCAATAGAAACACCGGTAATGATGGTCACTGCTGAGGGAAATGTTGTCCGGCCTTACATGTTTGAGCCGAACACAGACCCCAAATCAGCGATGACAGGAGACAACCAACCACCTCCTCAAACGTGCTTAAAACAGGATATTTCAGAATGGTTACTATTATTACACTTGTATACAAAGTGTATTATGCCTGTTATAGAGTGTGTGACGTCACGTGCACTACCGTGGCAATAGACATCGGTTGACGCGGTTGTCACGGCGACCATCACAGCCCTACTGTGCAATGATGTCGTTTCCTCATCCAGACTGAACAGCGTTTTGTCTGGGGTTTGGCAAAAGGAGAGTGGTACTGTGGGTGGTGCTTGGGGTGGTGACTGAAGGCGGTGACTGAGTAGTTCTGACGTCACCTTTTTACGGAAGTCACAACGGTTCGTGAAAAATCACAGCTACTTTATGCAGGCTGTGTGCATTTTACTGTGGATTGACTGTTTTGAAACTTATATGGTAGGTTGTTACATAGCACCTAGACCTCAGTTATCATGAAAAAAGCCAGGAAATTTCAGTTTTTACAATATGGGACCTTTAAGAGATATTTCACCCAAAAAAGATAAATCCGTCATCATCTACTCACCCTCATTTCATTCCAAACATTGTTCTTTTTTCTGCAAAACACAAAAATTAGATTTTAAACTGTTTTTATCAATACCACAATGAACCACATTGACTTTCATTGAACTGCATTTACTTTTATTATATGGATAAAAAACACCCAAGGCATTTTTCAAAGAACAAAAAAGTCATACAGGTGATTTTTGACAAAATGTAATTTTTTTCATAAGATAATTTCAACATTTCACAGTTGACAAAGTTTGAAAGTGCCCAAAAACTGTATCATACTTTGAACTGTATAACCAGTGGCGCCTGTCCCAGCGCTTGGCGCTCTTTTTTTGTTGTTGTCCTTTTTCTCTATAAAATCTTTTAGTAAACATCATAAATCATATATCATTTGAAAGCCCAAGATTCACCCTGTGAAAACCACATGGAAATGGTACTTTAAAATCTTTTGGCGGTCTGCTCCCCCTTACTGGGCGGTGTCAAGTGTCATATTACAAAATGCATTACGGTCTTTTAGAATCAAACCTTTTTATAATCTTGAAAAAAAACATATAATTGGAAAGGTCTGAATCTCAGGATTCCATATTCGGTGAGTTATTGAGATAGAAGTAATTTTGACAGAGAAATCTAGACATTTGTGACAGAAAAATGCATTAAAAAAATTCAATGGAATTTGGATGGCGCCCGGTGGCTGTTTGTGGTATGACGCCCTAAATAAAATCTCACAGAAACCTCAATGTTTTTCATATAAACTTCAAATTTGGAACATAACTTATTTAGACATAAGGCTTTAATTTCATACCAATTTTAGAGTAAAACCTGTTATGTAAAATATTTATTATATATCAAATAAAATAAAATTAATATAGTGCATTTTCTTTACAGTACATTTAAACTACCATAACTTTTTTATACTTCAATTTTTTTTTTTAAATCAACTTTTGCAATAATCTGCTTTAATAATTCTTCTTTATAAAGAGACCAACGTTATGTCTGTATTCCAAAGTGTTCATAAATTACAACAATTTCAGTTTGGATAGTGCACCTGCATGCCTATTTAAAAAAATGGGGGGTGACAGTTAAGGAGTTAAGATAACCAGAGGCCCCTGGGCTACAGCGTTACAGTAAGCACCCCCTTCCCTAGATAACAGAAAGTTGTCCGGTCCAGCTCCTTTCACACAGCAGTGTTATGTTTCTTGTTGATCTGCATGTTAACATACAAACACTCTCGTGCTGGGCTTTACTAGCGCATTGTGTATTCCGCTAGTATATCGGTGGAATACAGGAACATACCAATTATACAAACTGTGTGGGGAAAACTTAAACTGAACCACTCACTATAAACTACAACCAGGGCATCGCTGAAAATGAGTGTGTGTTTGTTTACAAAATGCTGTTGTCACTGCAGCAAATTCCCATATATTCAAATAATTATTCAAAATAATATAATTTCCTTGAAGCCAGTGGGCCCCCTTCCTTGTGTAGGCCCCTGGGCTTCAGCCCGTTGAAGCCCGTGCATTAATGCGCCCCTGGGTATAACTGATATATTTTCCAGTGTTGCCAACTTAGCAATTTTGTTGCTAGATTTAGCAACTTTTCAGACTACCCTAACAACTTTTTTTTCAAAAAAGCACCTTTCAACAAATTTTGCTATTTTTAAAAAGTTTTTGGCAACGTTTAGAAACTTTTGTAAAGTGACGCAAATGATAAAAAAGACATATTTTCATCTAAATTACACAAAAAGAGGAAACCATTGAACAGCTAGCCAGCCAAGCAGCACATCAACCTCGAGAGAGTTAGAGAAAGATGCCTAACAATGCAAACAAATGTGCATTAAGTTGCTAGTTCCAATTGGTCAATAATAAATGCACATTTATGATACAGCATGTTATTAGCTTGCAATTGTTGTTCAGTTAGGTACACTGTAAGAAAAAATATGTGGAAAAACTGAAAAGGTATAGTCATTTTCTGCCAGGATGTTATCCATTAAGTTGTAACCTGTAACCTTAAAACAAAAAATGCAATGTGGAATTTAAAACACAGGTAAAACACCTGTAAAAAATAAATGCGTATTGTCCCTTCATATAAACAGTACATTGTGTCCTATTTTTATAGACTTTTGTGTAGCACACTAATTAACTAGTACACTGCTTAAAACTATAATTGTTCAGAATGTGCAGTTTTACTAGTTAATAAGAAAATACATCAAATGTGGAACTGTTCAATAATTCAATGTTGTACAAAATCAGATCATAAAGATGTGCTACTTGTGTTACTTTTACAAATTAAAATATTTTATTTTTATAATATTTTTTATGAACAAATAACATTTAAAAAATATTTTTCGCTGAGATTTGAGTAATATCGTTGTGTATTCCACATAAAAAAATGCTGTTTTGTGTAATGGTTATGCAATGACGTCATCACGCAATGACATCACAACGTCATTTAGCAACTTTTAGCAACAAATCATTCTGCCTTTAGCAACTTCCACTGAAAATTAGTTGGCAACACTGATCTTTTCTTTCTCTGTCATGTTTTCAGAGGTGACGTGTGTTGGTGCGGATGATTCTCCAGCAGATGTGACAAACTGTTTGAGGTGGGCTGGACTGATGCCCGTCCCGGTGAGGGAATGTCTTTTGCCATGCAGAGATGAATGTAGCTTCACCTCCTGGAGCAGATTCCCCCAGTGTCAAGGCTGTGGAAGTTGGCGCACTCGTACCCGATCTCTGATAGGTAACATGTTCAACCATAAACTATTCTGATTATCAAAATGTTTTCTGGAAACACATACACCATCCAAGTTCCCCTTCCATCCAAACTCTCAGGCCGCAGTAAGAAGCGCTGGCGATGCCAACAGGAAGAGGCGTTTCCTCTCCTGGAGAAAGAAGCCTGTCCTTGTTCTGAATTTCACACCCAGGCTCAGGGTCCCTGGTCTCCTTGCTTGCTCTCACCAGCAAAGAACATTGCTGGCCATCCTTTCATCCAAGGAGTTTCCCACCAAGGCCAAAAGGCAGTCCAGGACTGGCGAGCTCAGAGGAAGTACAGCGAGTGTGGGCATGGGAAACGCTACAGAGCTCTTGCCTGTCTGGATCACCTGGGACGATTGGTGGAGCCAGCTCTCTGTAGAAGCCCTGGTGATGCACTCTTCCAAAAAATATCAAATAAAATGATCATTTATAATGAAATTATTATTTATGTTTTTTCAGACCATTTAATTTTTTGCACATTTTGTTGTAGCCTTTACGCTAAAATTATTTAAATTACTTTTATTTTCAATTATTATATATTTTTCATCAATCTAAACTCCATGCCCTGCAATGACAAAGCAAAAAAACAGATTTGTGATAACTTTGCAAATTCTTTAAAAAGAAAAAGCTGAACTGACATAAATATTCAGATACTATGACATTTGAATTTATTCTTTATTTACAAGAATGAATTGCATAGATGTTGCATATATAAATATATATAATAAAAATAAATATTACAAATACAATATTATGTTTTCTTTTGTTTTGTACTATTGTAATTTACATTGTATCTTCCATGTATCTCTAAAGAAGTGCCGTGTATGCTGTCACAGGTTATGATGAGGACTCGTGTCATGTACCCTGTTCTACGGACTGTAAGCTAAGTGAGTGGTCGAATTGGTCCGCCTGCAGCGCCTCGTGTGGTGGGGGGGTAAAAGTTCGCTCTCAGTGGCTACGAGAGAAGCCTTTCAATGGAGGTCGGCCCTGCCCAAAACTCGATTACAAAAATCAGGTGAGAATGATGTTCCCGTCAACTTCTACTTTATTGATCTTGTTAGAAATAAAGAAACTAATTAGTCCAAATAAGACACGGGTTGTTCTGAGAACTTAAAATATCCAGAGACCTTTAGCTATTATTGATAATCGAGCTGTTCAGTACATTTAAATTAGCCTCAAGGAAAAATCACCTGCTGTGAAATTATACATGCCCACACTAATATATGCTTATACATGCCTAAATTGTATGTGTTCATAAATTCATAAATACTGTATCTTCATCTGTGTGTGGGAGTCACAGAGGACAAGGCAGTGTGTGTGTAAACCTACTGTATAATTTATTATTCATTTGGCCTGGCTTTGGGGGTCTTCCCCAGGCTTCCCACTTTCAGCTGTTTCCACAATGTTTCTCCACCACTTGCTGTTCTATTAAGACAAGACTGGAGAGGATCAAGACCTCCAGGGACTGAACCTCTTATCCCCCCTGCTTTTTTCTTTTTCCGTTTATTTCACTCTTTTTATTTTATATTTCATCAGGGCAGGTCAAGCAACATTAAAGTTTGATGGATCCGAACTGGAGTCGGCAAGCATTTCCTTCAGCTCAGTTTCCCTCATATAAATGAACCACTAAATAACGAATCTATGGTGGGGTCAAACATGTTCCAATAGAAACTAATGGAAAATTTGTCCCCTAGTCCTGAAAGGACGCTTTACAGCTCAAATAACACATTTGAGTGCTTTACCAAAAATATAAGCTACAAATCTCTGCCAATGAATGGGAAGTCCCCATTAGGATATATATGCGAGATTATGTATTGGTATATTTGCATGTCTGATTCATGCCTGCATTCCTCTAGGATTGTAATGACGGTGATTTGAGGTGGAGGAGTAGAAGTGTCTTGAGGTGGCCAGAAGGAGATCATACCTGCCCAGATCTAAACCAGACTCAAGCCTGTATCAATATGACCTGTCTCAAATACTCCTACGTTTATTCAGGTGCTGTTACAAGCGTTCACACTGTCACAATTTACAGATTGTAAAATGTGTTCAGTCCACATTATGGAGTGCAGGGAGTGAAGTGTGTATGTGTATGTTGTGAAGATTGGAGTAGCTGTCAGCTCAGTGAAAATGCAGTATGCAGCCATGGGATTAAGACCAGACTCCTGAACTGTGTCCGCAGCGACGGGAAGCTGGTGGAACCGAGCATGTGCAAAGAGGTAACTGTTCTTTTCTCACTGGAATTCTCTCAACCAAAGTTTTAAAAGGAATCCAGTTATTTTATTGTTTTCTTCTCTTTTTTTTCAGCTGGGTCCTTCACGTGGAAAGCTCTCTGCCCCCTGTGAGGTGGGCTGCCCTGTTAATTGCCTGATTACAGAGTGGTCCACCTGGTCAGAATGTTCACACACCTGTGGAAGCCAAAGTATGATCTCCAATTGATATAATAATAATAATTATTATTATAAATAATAATAATTAACATTTTATAATTATATAACAATTTGAAAATTTTGTTGAAATTATATTAAAAAAATTTTTTTGAAGATAGCATAAGTGGTGCTTTTCTTTCTCAAAACTGGACAATAATATAATAATATTTATATATATATATATATTATAAGATTTTTTTAATTGTTTTATTATAAAAACTTAAGTGGTCCTTTCCTTCTCAACACTGGCAAGCAAACAAACAAATAAATAAATTTGTTATTTAAAATTAATAAATTAATAAATATTTATAATCTTTTTATTTGTTTGTTTGTTTTTTGATGAAAGCATAAGTGTTTTTTTTTCCTTTTCAATACTGGCAAATAAAATTAATAATAATAATAACAACAACAAATTTAGTTATTTAATATTAATAAATGTTTAATATTTTTTATTATAATATAACTTTTTTGATGAAAATATAAGTGGTGCTTTTTATTTCAACACTGGCCAGTAAAAATGAATCTAGTATCTTTGGAAAGATAGCACACGGCTGTTTACACCCTTAAGAGTTCAGTCATGCTTCCATGAACTTGGCTGTTGTTAGAGGCTTAATTAAAAGCTTTTATCAGTCTCATTTATCTCAATTCAAGGCTCTGCAGGTCACATGAGTAAACACCTCCCAGGGCGCTTATTAAACTTTCAGCATGCAAACAGAGCTCTCCCTGGACTTTAGCTTCTGATCCCATATGTTTGTGTCTCGTTGTATGTGAATTTTCCAGGTCAGATGACACGATCCAGGGTCGTTTTGCAGCCTGCCGGAGAGGGAGGTCGTCCCTGTCCATCTCAGCTTTCCCAAACTCACCCCTGTCCCATCAGGCCATGCTACAGTTGGAGACTGGGGGACTGGAGACCGTGCAGAATGGAGGTAGTACTGATGCAGTGCACCTGATTGAGTTAAACTCAAGCAAACAACTGCCGCTGCTGCTGAGACACTGTCCTTTACATGCACAAATGATCAGACTGAAGAAATTCACATAGCTGAAGGCTACTGCTTTCCATTAAACTGTCAAAGCAAACGCATCATATCAGGGTTTCCTCTGAGCTCATAGGAGATCAAATCATCCTCGCTGGGCTGTTATGAACAGCTCTGATAGAGTTCTCTTTCTCGATCGCAGATCTTAATGTAGATGCGGCACCATATATAAGTAAACAATGGCATTGAAGAAACCCCTATTCATTCTGCAACTAAAAGTGTATGTTATAGAGAGAAATTAAGAAACTAATAGTCAACTCAAATATTATTTACAAAGCACTTTCAAAACCATTAAAATGGACCAAAGTGCTGTCCATAAGTAATAAATAATTCTAAAATTCATGTAAACATAAAATAACAACAAGACCTAACATCAAGAAAATCATGCAACCAATCCCTCACAATTCTCCGACCTAATCAAATGCCGAAGGCTTGCTAAAATAAGTAGGTATTCAAGTCCTTCTTAAAAATGTCCATGCTTGACGAGGATTTTCTAGAGAATGGTAACACATTCCAGAGTGCAGGAGCCGCAACAGAAAAAGTGCGGTCTCCACTACGCCTCAGCCGAGACCGTGGGACGGTTAGGAGCATATTCTGAGAGGAGCGCAGATATGTCCTTTATATACTCAGAAGCCTGATCGTGCAATGCTTTATAGACAAACATTAAGACCTTGTATTGAATTCTGTATTTTACAGGTAACCAGATAATACTTTTACTTAGCAAGGATATATTAAATTGATCAAAATTGACAGTAAAGATGTCAATTTCAAATAAATATCCTTTTTAACTTTCTATTCATCAAAGAGTCCTAACAAAAATGTATTATGGTTTCCACAAAAATATTAAACAGCACAACCTTTTTCAACATTGATAATAATAATAAGAAATGTTTCTTGAGCAGCAAGTGAGCAATGATTTCCGAAGGCTCATGTGACATTGAAGACTGCAGTAATGGCTGCTGAAAATCAGCTTGCATCACAGGAATAAATTACATTTTAAAATATAAAATAGTCATTTTAAACTGTAATAATATTTTGTACTATATTTTTAATAAATGCAGCTTTAGTGAGCATTTAGTGAGACTTCTTTCCAAAAAAAAAGGTATAAATATGTAAATAAGTAAATATGTATATATATACCTAAAAAGTATATCTTTATAAATTAAAATTAAGATTCCTTTTTAGTTAATTATCATTTTAGTAAATCGAATAAGTACCAATAAAATTAAATTAATTTTGGGGGTGTAAAATATGTCACTGTAAAGTTTATAATTACAAAAAAATTAGGTTTTTAGTTGGAATTTTTTTTAAATACAAATAAATTGTCAATAAAATAGAAAGTGCCTTTATTAGTGTCTCAGCAGGTTTCTTTCTAGTAGAATAAAGGCTACCAATTAAAGGTGCATTTTTATACCATGTATAAAATCTCACTCCAGCCTCACTGAAATAAATGTCCTGAGCAATCAAATGTGTCTCAATCGCAGACCTTGGTTCTGTAAGCAGCTAAAATAAAAGATTCAGAGGAGCAACACACTTTTTTTAGCCAATCAGAACAGCAAGCGTTCAGAAACACTCTCTGGCTGTGAATCATTTGGCGTGTTGGACACAAGCCCATGCGGAGGCCTCTTCACGGTGTTATGAGCCAATTATATTATGGTTAAATCTGGAGTGGTTTCTTTCTACCCACCAGATTTACACTTTCTAAATAACGGAAATCTAGACAAATTACCTGATATATATCAGCAGCACACAGAAAATGAATAATACATCTAAATATCCTAAAACAGCATCACTATTTTGATCTTTAGACAGCTGAAACCCTCTTGCGCTCTCTCTGTAATCTATCTCTCTCTCTGTTTGCAGGGGGCCGACTGTGGCGAGGGAGTAAGTCAGAGGGAAATATCCTGTGTAGTGCACTGGGGTTCTCTTTCAGGTCCTCCTCAGCCCGTTCCAGTAGAGGATAAAATGTGTGTAGGAAATTCACAGAGCAAAGTCAGCGAGACTGAGTTACTGCAGCCCTGCACAATCCCTTGTCCAGGTCTGCATCTCACAAAACACAAAGCTAAATAATTACACGTTAGTGACTTCTTGATAGTGATATTTATCTAAATTAAGGGTTTGTTAGTGATGAATCAGTGCCTTTGATTAATCACATCTATCTTGAGGAGCTCTTTGCAACTGCTCATCGGCTGTAATTTCCGTCTCGCATGTCAGGAGAATGTCATCTAACCAAATGGTCAGCTTGGAGTTTGTGTCAGCTGCTGTGTTTGGATGGGCGGAGTTTTGAGACATGGGGTCGACAGGCTCGTTCTAGAGCCATAGTCACACAGGTCCCGGAGAACCAGGACACCTGTCCCAGCCAGATGTACGAGACACGGCCATGCCGAGGTTTGTGGGAAGCCATACAGAAGAAAAACACCAAGCAGTCTGATTGAGGTTTTTTTTTTAATATTAGAATGATTTCTGAAGAATCATGTGGCACTGAAAACTGGAGTAATGGCTGCTAAAAAAAATCAGCTTTGCCATCACAGGAATAAATTACATTTGAAAGCATATTCAAATAAAAAATATATATTTTTAACTGTAATAATATTTCACAATATTAGGTTTTTACTGTACAAATAAACAGTAAAGTGCATTTTTAGGTGAAAATTAAGTCAGATTTTTAGGTGAAATAAAGTAAAATTTAAGGTTACAATTGATTTATTTAGTTATTTTTGTCATAAGCTAGGTATTTTCAACACATTGATTCAAAGATATTGATAAAGTACCAGTCCTCCACATTTAAAAGAACACAGGAAGTGTTGTTCAGCCACTAAACCAGAAAAGCACTGTAGTGTGTTTTTGTCTGTTCTTCCAGGAGGAACATGTCTTAGTTATGAATGGATGACTGGTGAATGGAGGCATAACCGGAGACTGGTGTGGTGCCAGCGCTCTGATGGAGTCAATGTCACAGGTGAGCACTATTGCATTAAGAATGCATTCATTTAGAAATCAACTTAATTATTATCTTATTATATTATTTCATAGCTTTTTAGGCATGGAAAGGACCAATTTTAATTTTGTTTCTCTACATTAGGAGGCTGCATTGCTCAGAACCAGCCCTCTGCCATAAGACAGTGTCACCCTCCCTGCACCAAACCCTTCTCCTTCTGCACACAGGTGACACCCAGAACACTGTGGACGCACAATCTTATTCATTCATCCAAAATGTGTTTTTTTTTTGTTTGTTTGTTTTTTAATTGTGACATGTTTTTTTATGAAAATTCAGCACATTTTCCTCTCCTTCCTCCCAATATTGTTATTTTTAACTAAAACTAAAGCAATTAAATATAATTGTCATAATTGAAATCATGCTGAAATAAAATATATGTATGAAATGGAAAAAAAAGTTGCCTTGGCAACTAACTGAAATAAGGTCAAGTTGAAGTACTAAAATTACTCAAATTAATTAAAGCTATATAGAAATATCTGCAACCCCCCCCCCCCCCTCCCCCCCCCGCCCCACCCATACACAACCAACAATAAAAAAAAACACAAA